>NC_064598.1:93432971-93575471 GCF_943734845.2 Anopheles funestus | reverse complement strand
TTCAACGCCCGTTGAATAAAGACATGTGCTTACTTACCAATACGCTATCTTAAGGACAGCTTGAAATTTATTGTCGGCGGGCAACTGGCGCACAAATTCGCACAGAAGACTATTCATGTTGGACAGACACAAGAACAATGGAACACAATTAGCTAGCTTTTAAGCCCTTAAATTCTATTAGCACAACATGCAGAAGAAAATCCCGCATGGCATGTAAACAATAACAAGCACGCATTGACAGCTAATCGCGCCGAACTGACAGCATTTGGTTTGCTGTCAGTACCGGAATTGTCAGCGCTCTTGACAGACTGATTTTCACGCAGTTTTGCTCGTCTTTTTTGTTCGTTCTGCGCGCCGCGAAAAATAAGGACCGTGCTGTATTTTCCTCGTCAGCTGAAATTTTTCGTGGCTCTGCTAGGCCCTAAGCCATCCCTTTGGAGTATCGCCCCGCGGTAGCAAAATGTCGTTCATTGCTCGAAATGTGGCCAGAACGTTGGTGCAGGTGAGTCGCGAAACGACCCCGTTTCGAGGACATTTAATTTGTGTTGTTCACTGTTTATGTAACACCCGTGACTGGCTGTGTTCTGATTTTCGGGACAAGCTTAGACAAGACTCGGCAGACGAATAGTATATTTATATTTCCTCCCGTTTGTAGGCATCATGCCGTGGCATCCATTCGACGACCGTAGCCCAAAACCCGGTAAGTAACGGAAAGGATATGGCCTGCAATGATTTGTTTGGTATCGCGGTCAAATTCATCATCGCGATTCACACGTTTTCCAGCGTCAGGGAAAAAATGAAGGACGTATTACTTGCACTCTGATTCCCGGCGATGGCGTTGGCCCGGAGCTGGTGTACTCGGTGCAGGAAGTGTTCAAGGCAGCCGACGTACCGGTTGATTTCGAGGCGTTCTTCCTGTCGGAGGTGAACCCGACCTTGAGTGCACCGCTAGAGGATGTCGTGCGGTCGATTAACAAGAACAAGGTATGTCTGAAGGGTATCCTGGCGACGCCAGACTTCAGCCGTACCGGCGAACTGGAAACGCTCAACATGAAGCTGCGTAATGAACTCGATCTGTATGCGAACGTCGTGCACGTTGTGAGTCTGGAGGGCGTGCATACGCGCCACAAGGGCATCGATGCGGTCGTCATTCGTGAGCAGACGGAGGGTGAGTATTCGGCGCTGGAGCACGAAGCCGTGCCTGGAGTGATTGAATGCCTGAAGGTCATTACCGCTCAGAAGTCGGCTCGCATTGCCAAGTTTGCCTTTGACTATGCGACCAAGCATAACCGCAAGAAGGTCACCTGCGTCCACAAGGCCAACATCATGAAGCTGGGTGACGGTTTGTTCATGAGAAAATGCGAACAGGTAAGGCCACCCGACGTGTGTGATGTGGGCGATCAATTGGCACACAATAGCACTGGATCGTTCGTTTCTTTCAGATCGGCAAACTTTATCCCAGAATTCAGTTCGAGAAGATGATCGTCGACAACACGACGATGCAGCTGGTCAGCAATCCAAATCAGTTCGATGTGATGGTTGCCCCGAACCTGTACGGTAACATTATCGATAACATTGCGTCCGGATTGGTCGGTGGCGCGGGTGTTGTTGCTGGTGCTTCGTATTCCGCCGAGCATGCCGTCTTTGAGCCGGTAAGTACTGAATGCATGCGATGAAACGATACCACACTTACCACGTGTTCTTGCTTCTTAAATCCCTAGGGTGCACGACACACGTTCGCTGAGGGTGTTGGTAAGAATATTGCCAACCCAACGGCAATGCTTCTCTGCTCATCCAAGATGTTGCGCCACGTCAATTTGCTGCCATACAGCCAAATGATTTTCCAGGCGGTGCAGAACGTGCTGCGCGCTGGTAAGGTTCGCACCAAGGATCTCGGCGGTCAGAACACGACCAACGAGTTCACCCAGGCTGTTATTCACAATCTGCGATAAGGTGTGCCATCGCGCCTAAAGAAAGTTCCCGCATCCAATTTATACCCTCGAACAACCGGCCTCAGTTAGGAGTTATGATATGACGGAGCCACCAGAACGAATTGATCTATATCTCCAACCCTGAAAGCACCATTCTCTGCTGAGTTCCTGCGGAAACACGATCGTACTTTTCTGCCATCTATCTTTTCAGTATCTTTTCGCCCGCTCCCGCTTTAACTTATTTTTCCCTCTGTTTTTACTCCGATTTCTTCACCGCCCTCATTACAAAATGAATGCAAATGTCGCTGATAGAGTGTACCTAGTGGAAAGTTGTTTGTAAAACAATGGTTAGCCATATTTATTGAACCTACCAAAGTAGGGAAGCAGCAGCTGCGCTAGTAAAGCACCGTAAAAGGACGCTCCCTCATTGATCGACGATCAGTCTAGAATGCCATCGAGCGCTGTTCGGCAAAGTCGAGAGTATTAACGAAATTTAGACACAAACCTCTCTTTAACCCGACGAGAAGGCAACCTAAGGATAGCCGAAGCGACCGTTGTATGTTTCTAGTGAAAATGACGAGTCATCGAATAATAATAAATTAAACACGAGAGTGTACCGGTTGGTAAAGCAACATTCGTTTTGTTTAACAATCCTATTTGTCCGCCACTTCGCAATGCATAATTTAGCTAATTTGTCATAATGAGAATTCATAGTTCTTGAAATTCAGATGTGCCTAACAAAAATTCGTTTACTTTTTCGTCTTCTTCGGTTTGGCCAGCTCCAGGATGCGATCGGACGGCTTCGCCTTCAATGCGTTCGGTTCGACCGTAAACGGTTTATCACGGTACTCGTTGTTTACGTTCCGGTAGGACTTCGCAACAGCAAGCTCTGCCACACGGCTAGACGCAACGGCTTTTAATACATTTTCCGGCAGTCGTGTGTCCTCCACCACCAACCCTTTGGCACGTCGACGACGCTCAAGCGGTTCGGCTAGTTTGGCTACATGCTCGGAAGCCATCGCTTTCAAAGCGGCCGGTTTAGCCGCGGGTCCTACCTTTTCCGGTCCGGTAAATTTCTTCCGAGCGAATCGTGGTTCCGACAGGCTTTCAATACGATTGATCAAAGCCGCCAATGGTTTACGCTCACGTTTCGGTGGATCCGCAACGGGCGCTTGCTTTGCTTGTGCGTTACGCACGAGCCAATCCTGATGCTTTTGCCACTCCTCCTGAGTCATGCCCTTGAATTTATCTACTTCCGGCAGTTGAACATTCGCCAATCGACTGTACACGGTAAAGATGCTCTTCTTGATACGCTTCTCAAGATGGTCCTGCTGGCGACGTGCAATAAAACGACGATATTCCTGTTGAGCCGCAACTAACTTTCGCACGTGCGGTAAAGCAAGTTGCTGTATGCGCTTCGAGGCGTATGGTTCCTTGTACGTGCGACACACTTCCGTTTGCTTGGTGCTACGAATCACAGCACGTGGTTCGTACCTACCGCGAGGCAACCGCGGTTTGGCCAAATATTGTATTCTTCTCGATACCCTTCGGACGGTGGGCATGCGAGGTTTTTCACACCGTATGTGCTGCTGCTGATCCAGTAACTTCCCGACCGGACAGTGGCAAGGCGTGTAAAGAAAGGAATTTTCAGCTGGCTTCGAAGCGGTACTCTTCTTCTGGCAATGAATCGTCATATTGGCACTATTTCTACGCGTTCTGTTTTTTGTTTTTACGGAGCGAGGTTTCGTTCCACGCACTAGACTGGAATGATTTGATGTTCCCAATAATATGGTTGCTATGATGGTTTTACGTAAAGAAACAACGAATCGACGAGCTTTTTTGAGTCGCTAACGTTAGCAACGACCTACCTAACGTTGGTAACGCAATGGAAAGCCTCGAGTCCCTCGTGCAATAGAAAGGCATTGATTTCCATTTGTTGTAAATAATAGGTTTTATTTAAAAAAAATGCAGTTATAAAGGCGCTGGGCAACGAGCGCTGACAAAAAGGTGACAAATTTTTCAAGTGACAAAAACAGCTTGTCAACTGCGAAAAATAGTTTTTCCCGTGGCCGTGCACACATTTGTACACTTTGACAAAACATAGCAACCCATGATTGACAAAATCTTCATCATCTTCAACGTACACGAATGTTCAACGCGATGTAAGCAGTTTTACAGTGATTTTGGCTACAAATTAATTGATTAAGATGGTCTGTGTCCTTGCAGGGATGAAATACAGTTAATTTAACAAAAGAGAACACCGCAATGGTCTGCAATTCTTTAAAGCGCGCTTGTTTACGTTTTGAGCGAACGTCAAATTTTTGTCAACTTTTTGTCACCATTCTTGTCAACCTTTTTCGTGGATTTTCTACAAAATAAAATTTTGTCAAAAGCTCAACAAAGTGACAAAAGCTCCGTTTTGACAAATTTTTCACCTTTTTGTCAGCTCTCGTTGCCAGGCACCTTAACAGAAAGCAAACCAAACAAAATAAAGAGCTCTACCTACTAAGTATTGTTTTACACTAAACAGGAGACATGTGTGATAATAATCAGCGTCGAGCCCGGGACGTAATTAACACGATCCAGCGATCCAGAAAAATTGGAACACTAGAGTTTATACGAAAAATAACGCTTTCATTCCTAGGTACTTAAGTGCTAAAGGTCCAAATACACGAATATAGGTGATTGATGATGTTGATCATTGCTGATGCACGATATAACGCTTAACTGCTAGTGTGACGGCACCTGCCGCGATTGTCCTATTTGCTCGGGTAAAACTTCTTGCTCGAGTCCTTGGCCATGTCGAGCAGTGTTTGGGCCGGCACGAACGGTGCACCGTACAGGTCGGCGTACGAGCGCATCTTGCTCACGAGCCGTTCCGCACCGTACTGATCAACCCAGCGGAATGGACCACCGGTGAATGGTGGGAAGCCCAAACCGAACACGGCACCGACATCACCCTCCAGCGGACTGTCAAGGATTTTCTCCTCCAGACACAGCACAGCTTCATTCACGAAGCGCGACACCATGCGCAACTGCATGTCCTCCACGCTGTTAGCACCACGGGACTGCAGTGCGTACTTCTGCTTCATGATCGCCAGCGCGTCCTGGTTCACCTCGCGGTTCTTGCTACGACCGCCCGAGTACACGAACACACCCTTACCAGATTTGCGTCCCATAAAGCCGGCCTTCACCAGATCCTCCATAACGCCAAGGTTGCCACCGGAGAACCGATCACCGAAAGCCTTCGCCAGATCGACGGCGATATGCGCACCTACATCGATACCGACTTCATCCGCCAGTGTGGCTGCACCGACCGGGAAACCGAACGATTTGGTCATCTTGTCTAGATCCTTCGGATCAACACCCTCCTGCAGCAGTCTGTTAACGAAAAGAAGGCAACAAAATAATGTTAATGCATTGTCACTAATTTCTCCAGAATCGCGACATCCCGTACCTGATTGCCTCCGACAACATGGTCGAGAGGATGCGAGTCGTGTAAAAGCCGGGTCCATCCCCAACAGTGATGACTACCTTGCCCTGCCGCAAACCCACCTCAACGGCGGCTGCAGCCGTTTCCTTCGACGTGCCCGGGTGCGTAATAATCTCCAGCAGTTGCATCTTGTCAACGGGGGAGAAATAGTGCATGCCGACCACGTTCTCTGGCCGAGAACTGCCGGCAGCAATTTTCGTGATCGGAATAGCGGATGTGTTCGTGGCGATGATGCAATGTTTCGGCACCACCTGTTCCAGCTCCTTGATTACACGATGCTTAATGTCGATGTTCTCAAACACGGCCTCAATCACGATATCAGTCTTACGGAACGGTTCGTAGCTCAGAGTGGAGGTAAGATTCGACAGTATCTGATCGCGCTCGATCGCACTGATGCGCTTGCGCTTGATTGCACCCTGCAGACCGGTCTGGACCTGTCCCACACCACGCCCCAACCCCGCCTCGGTAGTGTCTTTCATTATCACCTGATAACCTTTGTCGATGCTAACCTGCACAATGCCGGCACCCATCAGACCGGCTCCCAAAACACCGATCGTTTTCGGTGGATTCGATGGCTTGCCGAAACGATTCTTTTTACATTCGGTTTGACCGCGGAACAGTCCAATCAGACCCTTCGATTGTGTGGTCTGCGAAAGTTCGCCGAATCCTTTCCTTTCTGCCTCGTAGCCTGCGTCCGCACCCTTATCTACACCGACGCGAATGACGTCCAGAATCTTCAATGGGGCCGGATAGAGGCCACCGGAAAGTTTCATCACCTGTTCGCGTGCCTTTTCGAACACTTTGTTCTTTACCCATTCGATGCCGAACGCAAATTCGGTCACTTTCGCTACGAGGCCGGTCTTTTGCCGGTTTACCTTCAGCTTTTCCGAGGCAAGATCTTTTGCGACCTGAATCGCAACCTGTTCCAGGTACTCGAGTGTGTTTTGATCCGCCGGTTTCAGTCCGGGACCGAGCGGGTTCACTAGCAGATCTACAATGCCCAGCTTCTTGGCCTTGTCTGCCTTAACCGATTTGCCGGTAAGGGCCAAATCTAGCGCTGTCGGGATGGAAGTAAGCTTCGGCAGTCGCTGGGTGCCACCGGCACCGGGCAACAGTCCCAACATCACTTCCGGTAAACCGAGGACCGTTTTCTTGTCCTTTAGCGCCACTCGGTAGTGGCATGCGAGTGCCAGCTCCAGTCCACCACCCAAACAAACACCATTGATGGCGGCCACTACAGGTTTGCGAGATTTCTCCAGCTTGCCGAACTGGATTTGACCTTCGTGCGAAATCTTGGTTGCCGATTCGACCGTTTTGCACTGCTCGAGCATGCTAATATCGGCCCCGGCTACGAAACATCCCGGTTTAGCCGAGATCAGCACGGCCGAGCTGACGGACGGGTTTGTTTCGACCTCGCGCAGGACGGCATCAAATTCGGACTGCACCTCGGCATTAAGAGAGTTTACCTTGACACCGGGCGAATCCATCGTGATCACCATCACGTTGTCCACGATACGTGTCTTCATGTGCTTGCCGGCTGGGGCTGCCGTGGACAAACAGCGCATATGCATCTGCGACTGTAGTGCTGTGAAGTAACCGGAAAGACAGAAATCTTATAATCATGCACTTCCGTATTCCGTGACGATGTTGCTAACTGTTGCAATATATTCCGAACTATGCCTAATTGCCGGGTATCAGCAAGATCGCTAGCACAGGTTAGATTGTTTTGAAATGCAGCTGATTTCATAACGATTTTCAAAGCTTCTCGGGAGCCAACTTATCAGCTGTAAAAATGTACAGACGGCACAGTCGTAACCAACACAACCAACCACTGTGGTCCGTAAACCCGTGATACGTGTGGCTAGGTGTGTGTATAGGGAAGCAACGAGTCATGTTTATGCACCGCTTCTCACACGCTCGACCAGCGCCGTACCCCGTGCCGTACGCAAGTGTCGGTCAAAGTCCAACGTGTAACAATCCACCGCGATTAGTACGAATCTTCCTGTGCCGCCGATAAAACGAAAAACGCTGTCGCGATTTGTCTCGGTACCGGCATACGAGACAAATATGTAATCCTTACCCTTCAAACGAAGCGCCCGTCCAAAGGTCACATTTTGCTGCATAGCCGCACCGATTAGTCTTACGCTGGCCATCTTCCTTTTTTACTATGCACTTTCTCCTTTGGTATGTTCTCGATCCTTTCCAGAGACTGTAATACGGTGCCGATACATCAAAACGAACAGATTAATAAACATACACGATGTTGGTGGATGATGAGGAGTGTTTACGATACTTACTCTTCTAAAAAGTTATGCACAAAACGAACATAAATAAAATCAAAACCTCTTGCCTTCTGATCTGTATCGGTGGCCGCCGTGTATTATACTGAACTCCCGATTAACCGGATGATTCCACGAACTTATACACACCCGGTTGAAGGAGATTGTATCGTTCTGTCAAAATCAGTTGTTGTCAGTTTGACATTAATTCAAATAAGTTTTTTTGTCGTTAGGAAATTGCATGCAATCTTGCCATGTGTTGAAACTGATAATTCCCGGCTTTTTTAAGGACATTACCTATTTTACGTACCGAAGAAAATAATATGAAGACACCCATTACTAATTAATCGCTGAGTATATCCATCAAAAGCTGAGCTGTCCATCAAAAAGATTGAATAGTCACCAACAAGAATAGCAAGTGTTCTGTTTGATTCACAATCCGAATCCGGAACTCCTTTCTTAAAAACCGTTTTTTTCCATCCTTCATTTGCAGAGAACAATTAATCTATAATTAGATCAAAAGGTTAAGCTTTCTCACTCCAGTTTGTTAAGTTCGTTTCACAGCGTTCCTTTCACATCGTTCTTCCACCCACAAAGCACAAACGGCACTCCGGACGGATTACACGAATTCAAACCAAAAGAAGCGCAAAGTAAATACAAATATTTGCGCAACAAATTCAAATCGAAGCTTGACGACAAGCTGTACAAATAGAAGCAAATTCCCGGTCCGCGCACTTTCCCGACAAGTTTCCTTCTTTTTTTTTATTGTATCCCTTGCAGGGGTGGCTCTTGGTTTTCCACCACTAGACACGCTTCCGGAACAGAATGATTGAGAGCATAAAACATTAAACCCACGCGTCGCAGTGTAGAAACACTACACCTAATCAACGGCTACCGTTGAACGTTCAGCATTCAGGTTTCACGGTCGGAGTCACCGTGGTACAACAAGCGGGGGTGTGAATGATTGGTACTTCCGAGCAACGCACTCGTTTCCGCCCGAGCGATCCAAGCATCCGATTTCATTATATCTGAATTAATATTGATCTAATAGATTATCGGTGGAACGTTAAATGGTGCTACACTGACGGTGGCGGGAGGAAACTCGTGCGCCAGTAGGGGAATCGGTTCCGAGCATAAGAACGGTGGCATCCGATACTTGTGTAACCGAAGGTACGCAAACAAGTCGAAGCGAACAAGGGAAGCCACCGTTAGAAGACAATGGAAGGGATGCGCGACTATCTGGTCTTGTGCATCCCTTTTGCCGGATTTTCCTCTCGCTTCGACGTGCCCTCTCGTGTTGATGTTGATGTTTGGTATTACAATGGTTTTGCCACGAGTATCCCGATGATATCCTTCCTCCTGTAGCATCGAGTGGCGTTTGATGTTCCTATTTATGATCCTTGGCAAGGGAGTGAACTTAGGGAGTGTCCGCTTTCCCGATTGATGCTGTTGTTTGCTATCATTTGTACCTTTTGTGTACGTGTGTGTGTTTGTGGGTCTTTTCGTCTCTCGCACAGACAAACACACCCCGTTCCCAAGTCCTTTTTGACCAAGGAAGGAAACATTTTGATTGAACGATGGGAAACGATTCATCCGAAAGGTTGTTGGTTGCTCGATCAACACAACACTTTCAGCTGCTATGTACCACAGTCGGGGAGAAGAAAAGAGACACACATTCTGGCTGTATAAGCACCGGTAAATGGAAGGATAATTACATTATCTTGTGGTAGGCAGCATTGTCTTGCTCTGGCGACTCGTGCGACGGCCCGGCAGTGGTGAGGATGTTAACATTGATTTGATGAGGTTTTTGGGTGGAAAAGATCGATAGCAGATGATGTGCTGCAACATTTTAAACGTTTATATCAAATAGTAGCATTTTGTGTTTTAAGCTTGCACTGCATATAAGAGCGATTGTTCACTTTGAATTTAATTTGATGTTTTTGTTCTGTACGTTGATTGAGTAGAAGCAACTTTGAGTAGAGTAATGGCTTCGGAATTACTTGACTTAGACCCTCCATGAGAGATTTACACAACAAAGGTTCTGTTTGATCACCTCTGTGGATCATTGGAAAAGTTGGTGATCTTTGGTAAAACGTCTATCTTTAATGAATCCACATCCTCCAGTGATCTCCTGATTACTGATCATGTCAGATAAAAAGATCACGTACTCATTCGCATGAGAACTCTTAATGAAGGTGTCAACTTCAGAAAAAAACAGTCCTAGAGGAAGAAATATTTTCTTTGTGTTGATCGACAACCACAACAGGATCTTCCATCAGAAAGATAGTATTCGAATGGAAGAGGACGTGGTGAAAGATATAAAGTACTCTTCTCTTCTGGAGTGTCCATGTCATCCAATAACACTTTCGGACAATATAATCTATCTAGTCCTACTTCGGTCCAGCTTTTCCAGGAGAAAAGCCATTTGGTCCAGACACTTTCTCAACGTTTGACCAGTAGCAGCGACTCCTTGTTGCTACTATGAGTTTCTGTTCTCCAGATCTTCATCATTAACTTTTGCTATATCATCACGTCTGGTGTTGGATGACCAAAGAAAAAAATAGAAGAAAAATCTTTCCGGTTTTTCATACACTGATCGTGACTCAATTCCTATCAAACCCGTCAATCTTCTAATCCCAGTCAGTGTGAATGTACTCAAAATTGTGTATTTTCCTCTATCGGCTGCCAATTTTAAACACAAAACAACTTCATTTCCTTTGGCTGCATGTGTGCGTGGGAAAATGGTTTTTCAATTTCAATCGATTTATTCTGCTTCACGCCACACGCGTGGCAGATTTAATCCTTTATCCTGTCTGATTTTACCCAACAAAACCGTTTTAAGCTGTTTGTGGCGAATTTATCAAAAAAAAACTTTCCATTTCCTACTGTTTTATTATGCTGAAAAACCCTAGTTTTTATTGGCTTTTTTTTTTGATCTGGTACAAGGTCCAGCACTGAGAAGAGTTGAGATTGCTCTTTGCGGGGTGTTTTGCGTCCTGATAAAGCTGCCGGAAAATTATCCACTAACCGGATTACCCGGACGCGACGTGCTTTTGCGTGTTTGGTTCCGATCAAGAGCCACTAAAATGCACACAGGAAATATTCATTTAACGGCTGTCGAATCCAAACATCGAAAGGGAAATACTTTGAACAGCGAAATTTGCGCCACTTCAAACGCTCATTGATCGCTCATTGCTTTCCTTTTCTCGAACAACTTACCCCTTTTTGGTCCGCAAGGGAACCGCTTGCCAACACTGGATGGTTATTTAACGCCCGGCAGGGGTTGATTGAATTAACACCTCGTCAAATGCAACCGCACCCTTTTTTTTTGGCTGTGTGTTGGCCACCCGACAGCGGAACGAGGTGCAATTTTCGCTTAACACAAGGAAAAACCGAACCGGTGTGTCGAAATGATCGACACCTTGGAACGGGTGTCTTCGAGTGAAATCCCGGCCGAGGGAAGTGTCCGTAACAAATCGGCCAACGAATAACAACAATATGCTGTTTGCAGAAAGTGTCACCCTTCTATCTGGATGTGAGCAAACACAGTGTGAAACGAAGGGACACAGCCCTTCGCTCCGGTGGAAGATGGAAACGGTAGCATAACAAAAGTGGGCCATACGAAGGCACCTCATACACAAGGGAGGAATTCTTCGGGAACGAAACGGGAACTCGATCGAAAATTTGCACACGAAAGGATAAAGGGAAGAGAAGAAAAGGATAATGATGGGTTCATTTACTGCGTTTAAGTTTTCCTTTCGGTTGGGTGCTACAGTGCGGCTCAAGGAATGTTGAAAGGAATGTGAAAATATTTTACTCCCTAAGAAAACAATCAAACTCGTTGTGTTAACAGACGTTAAGCATATATTGCCTCATCTTCCACGAAGGGCGCCCAATCTGAAACGCACTGTGTACCACTACCCGATCGCCTAAAACACCTCCCTTTTTCACCGTTTTTCCATCTTTTTCACCGACACGAATGGCCCGGCTAAGCGAGCCCGGTACGAGATGGGAAGCGTAAAAATGTGATGTACGCACGGAAATTACACGGTAGCGACTTTTATAGCGTTTTATCTTGATTGATTTCTATCCGCAATCAGCGAAGAACGGAGGACGACGCTAAGAATGTAGCATAATTGTGGAGAGTTGAACGGTGTCGTCGTTGTGAGGCACTTTTTACAGTTCTCACACCAAGTGCCAGTGAGTGAAGGGAGGTTTTTTTTTGGTACACTTCCACCCGGACTTACTGACAGACTTGTTATATGCGTGAACTATTCTTGTGCCAAACATGTTCCAAGGAGCATGCGAGTTATACAGTTTTTTAAAGCAATTTTCTCACCATCGAAAAGGACACGAGTGGCCGTTATTGTGTTCCTGTTCTTCCTTGCTTAAAGGGACACATTGTTTGAATCTTTCGCGATCGTGCTGAGAGTGATTTACGGAAGATAACACTGTCTCGGTAGGAGATTTCGAAGGATTCGCGTTAGAAACGGAATTTGAAGCAAGGGTTAGTTTCCACGGCAACTTAATACTCGATGGTGCTATAAAGTTATAAAACTATTTCTACAAAAAAGAAATCTCGTCTTGAAAATTTTACAATCTGGATGGGGAAAATCTCAACATTTAATAATCGCGATCGTAAGATCACGTAAGCTATATGAGCAAACCTTTTTTGTGTAAGAAGTAGTTTAATACTAAACATTTACTCCCTTTAAAATGACGAAATCTCATTGAAGAATAATTTTGTCCCACAACCGAAAAATAATTTTTGTTTTATTTGTGTCAAAAAAAATGAAGATCTTTATCACTCTTTCAAGATGTTTCCTTTCATTATCATATTATCAACTTTCAAACATAACAAAAGCTTTGCCACTGCTCAAACAACTCAACACGGTTACACTACATACAGTGCATCGTTTAAAAATCCAATCAATCATAATTTCCTTAAATTAACCAAAGTAAATACGAAACAACAAAAAACAAGTACAGTGAAGCACAGATTATACAACTACCTGTGCTGTTGAAATCGATCCTCCCTATCGGCCTGATGTGCGTTCCTCTCGCATGCCTTCACACTGCCCGTCACAAATTGGCCATAATTGCACACCATTCGGCGGTGCACTTTCATTAACGATATTGATAATTATCGAACACCGAAGGAGCAGGAAACATGGAGTGCTGTCGCAACAGAACAGGCCGCGAGTGCGTACTAAATGAACCTCCGAAACGTGGAATCGTGCTACGCCGATAAGTCTTTCCGTTTCGTTTTGGAGGCGTCCTTTCGACACATTCAACGCACCTTCGAGGCAGAAATGTGCGTGATTTGCCCTTTTGCTGCAATTGCTTGCTGCGGGATGTATGCTCAAGCAGGAGCAAACTGGGGAAAATGGACCTGCTTCGGGGATGTGCATGGTTCCGTGGGCTGTGACGAACGGCGTTACAAACGGTGCAAAAACAAACACTCAATTTTCACGTCGAACGATTACCGAGAAGGCACCAACGCTGTAGGAAGATCTTTCGATCTTTTGTGGATTTTTTAAGAATATATTTAATGGATATTTTTAATTTAAAATAAAAGAAACTTCTTAAAACATACAATGAAACCATTCCTATTTTTAGTGTTTACAAAAATAAAACCTAAAAAGTTCTTTTATCCCTGACCTGCCAGCGAAACCGATTAGCGGTCATTTTCAGTTGTCTCCCGCCCCTCGCTCAACATGCAAAGCGACAGTTTTGCACGTGAAGCGATTTAAATGCGAGCAACATAGGCTTTCCCTTGGTCTGCCCCGTGTCAGTAGCGATCTACCAACAACGGGTCGGTTAAATGTTTGCTTTTACTTTGACTCGCCCAACGATCGGACTACAATCAACGCAAATTACCACGGTACAAGACAAAATGAAGTTATTATGCCGCGGCGGGGACGAATCCTTTCTTCCTGTTCGTCTTGGTTACGCCCCGAGGGCGAAAGACGATTATTTTTCCCAATTGTTTTTCTCCTGTTGTCGAGCTTGTTAAAGTACATCCCATTATAAGCTGGTTGGTTGTGTGAGCTTTTTTTGTTTTCGTTTGGAGGCATTTCGTTTTATTGAGCTGAAAGGCTTTTTCATTCACGATAGCTATTGCGTGTTTCAGCTACGTTTTGGGGGGAAGTGATCCTTTGCCGCAGGAACAACACCGTTGATCATAGGGCAGTGAAATGTGTGTCATTGTAACAATGACCGTATCGTCCCTGACACGCTGTGAGGCCCAATCGTTTCGTTTATTCTTTGTGGCTTTCGGCGGAGTCTTTCGAGTCATTCAAATGCGAAGATTCCGTTGAACAGCACTGTCCAACAAGCTCAAAAAAAAAAACCGGTGTTCAATTGCCTCTTGGCATTTGACATGGTTTTTGTTTGTCCTCGCGAAACATCGATTGACATCCTACCCTCATAATGGAATCCAAAAGTAGAATCAAACGTGTGGTTAAAGTTGGAAAATAGTCACACTTTGGCCCACAATAGACAGTACCGGAAGAAAGGCAGCTAATAAGCCACTCGAAGGATAACCTTTCCTGCCATCCTTAGGCGTCACTTTCGCACACACGCTCCCGACCGTTAGACTGTTCGAAAACGGAAGAACCCATCGAACCTCATCCATCAAAGTCTGGTGACAGCACAATGATTTCTAATTGAACACTTTTGCCTATCGTACGCCAGGAGGGACCACACAGAACACGGTCACAAGTCAGGATCAGCCGTCGTTTAGCGTGTGGTTCGGCAAGGGATAAGCTGGTAGATTGGTTGGTCGGTGGCGTGTGCCTCTTCAAATGCCTAAACAAGCTTTATACAAGCACTTGAAACGAGTCAGTGAAAGCATAAAGACTACATAGATCATACATACTGGAGCGAGTAGGAAGAAAAATATTCTGTTTTTGTTTTTCAGTAATGTTTGAAGGAGAGTTTTTTTCGGATTTGTTTTAAAAGAATATTTTTTAAATAAAATATTAAGATTCTTAATAGAAGATCACCGTATGTCTATCATATGTTTCGTATTTTGGTTAGGGTTTTTATAGCATCCGGGAAGTCATGTATCGGAGTAGGATAAATAGTATTAGTCGCTAATGCACTGCTGCACAACGCGTCGGTTATGGGTTCAAATCTCGACACGATGTATGCGAGACAACAGGGTTTAAAACTGAAAATAAACCACAGATTTATGATGTTGATTCTTGTATCTTTGCGAAGTGTTTGTTTCCTAATTTTCCAGGTGGCCAAACATTTTTCAAATCAGACAAACACATTCCTTCACATGGAACGACTATTTTCATGACTGATATGATCTTTTTTTTTTGCATACAAAACACCCAATTGTTTCTGACAGGACGACTCGTCACGTGATGTTGCTATGGAGAGCTACACCCATCACAACCATTTTATCGTCTCCGGGACATACTGTTCACAGTCGTTCAACAAAGTCTATCCATCGGAAGTGAAACGTTTTTGGAAAGTAGGAAAACATCCCTTCTAAACACAACCCAAAAACCACAACGAAAGGGTCCGAATAAGTTCTGTAGGTAACATTTCCGAATACAAATTATTATCTGCAATAAAATCTTCCTTCTGCGAGACGACACATCGCATCCGGTGTTGGATGCGGAAATAAACCATAACGCTACAAAGTCCTCTTGCAGGTCGCTGTGTTTTGCTCATGTTTCTGGCATACCCCGGTATTCCGTGTCCCCGCATTGAAACTATCCGTTTCCACGCGACTATTCACCGCATCCACGGGTGCGTGAATAATTCGTAGCGATAGTGTCAAACTCGGTTACCATGGTGACCTCCGTCATCTTCTGGACGGTAGGGCGAGAACAATAACCTCTTGAAAGTCACCCGCCCCTAGCAACCACCGTGCATGGCTCACCGTGCCCAGCCGGTTAGACATGTGATACAGTAGCAACTTTGAAGCGGCTTTTTATTGTTATTTTGAGGAGGTCTCTGGTACTTTCTTGGGGTAAATTAAGACCCTATCCGATGCACGAGAGCAACAAACCGGGAGAACCGTTTTGAGCTGTGAGCAATTTCTTCCCATTCAAGAAAGAACAATCACTAGAGAGGGTTCCGTCACCAAGGAAACCAAGGTGCTTGTAGGGTTCGATAAAGGAACGCATTTTTCTCGAGACATCAACAACCGTTCTGGAGTCTCGCTAAAAACCCATTGTGCTGAGAGTGAGAGAGGGCTCTTGTAGTTTTATTGCGATTGTATCATGCGCCATTACACGGTTCGATGGAATTATGCGTGTTTGTGCAGAACTCGCTTTGGAATTACAGATAAAGGTCCTTGGGTGCTTTATTTCTAAGTGCAGAAAAGAAAATCTATTGCTCTGTATGTTTTTGCTTACCAAAAACGTTTGAAATCGATAGTTTGCTTGTTGAACGCTGGGTGGCTCTTTATTCTTCGTTAGTTCCTCCGTTAGGGTGCCACGGAAGAAGTCCTCCGCTTTTCCTGAGACTTCTTTAATTACCCAAAGCGAATAATTCTCACAGCTTCATGAAGAAAAGAATAACAAATTATTGTAAGAATGAGTATTGGATGTTTGATCAGCAATTTTGAAAAAATTCTTTAATTATATTCCTATAAAAATATTAAAAATATTGTAAAAATTTAACTATAGTTTAACCAAAAAATTTAAGCAAGAGATTTTTTTTTTATTTTTATTTTTATAGTTTCAATTTCTGATAGAATGATGCAAATAGAACAGCGAATGATAGGACTCCTGGAAAAACAATCGCCAACTAATTGATTGTAACTCCACGTAAATGAGGAACCAAAATTTATTTAAACAGAACAAACAACAAAAAAAACATTAATATCAATATAATCTACTGTACAAAAGACTCCTTAACTTGACCCTCCAAAATATTCAAACCGAAACCGATCGTTCTTCCGTTAACAGCCGGCTTATATTCATTAGCGATTTCGCTTTTCCTTGCAATTGAGCAATTATTTCTCATTTCTGTCAGACGCATGAATTGTTGCTTCGTTTGCACAAACACTTACTCTCACGTGACTCGTTCCCTCAGGGGAAGCCGATTTTTTTTGGCACGGATTTTAGCACATTTTTAGCAAACGGTCAAAACGCCCTTCGAAAGAATGGGAACGATACGTTCGTCGAGTGCGATCGATGCAGTTTTAGGCCTAATTTGCATAACACATGTAAACCTCGCATTGACACGGGGATGATATATTTGCTCTTTTAATTATGCACGCACTCCAAACAGTTCCCAAACGTTAGTTTTATTTCTTTCTTTCTATACACTCCTCCCTTTCGTCAGCCTTTATTTTCATTTGCTGCTGCGGGAAGGCAACATGAAGTTTCCAAAAGGCACGCGCTTTGTAATCGAACCGATCGAAACGCTTCTTGTTGCTCGATTTTGCTCTATTTCGCTGTGACAATAAGCTTACGCTTGACTACTCAAAGGCCAATCGGTAATGTATGCAAATCATCGGTGATTAATGCAACTTTTTAAACTACGCAACCCCCGGAAAAGAGTGACACTCACTACGATTCACAAAGGTTTAAAATTGATTGTACGAAGAAAAAAAAAACGGATTTGTATTCAAATTAGTTTTTTCTATCCCACTTGAAAGAGCATATTCAATATGCCCAAGAGGGATAAATGAGGTACAATTTGTGCAAAAAAAAACACAGGAATCCTGATCGATGCACGCGTTTTGGCTTCGATTACCGACACTAAACGTGTCCGGGAAAAAGGCTTTCCCTTTCTCGGTTGATGTGGAAGGGTGTCGAGGTCGGAGCTGTTTGTCTTCCCTGCGGTCATCGAGCTGTCGCTTTTCGTGCCTGTCGTGCACCCATCATAATAGAAATATAAATATTGTTTTGATAAATGACATAGTTTAGCCCAGTTCGGCTACTGTTACCCTCGTCGTCGGGTCGTGAGATCGCCCTTCAGGCATCAAGTTCGGTTATTCGAATTTCTAAACAATTTAGCCCCGTATCAGCGTCAGTGTGTTACCAGCAAACTATCAAATGGCGTACGGTTGCGGGCGTTTTTCCATAACTCTTCTGAGTCCCATCAACGCGCAAGGCGTCACCGATGTCCTCACAGGACATTACCCAACTCAGTGCAATCCCATGAAACCTGTACCCATGCGCTGGGAACGAGCGATACCACGCTTATAATGAAGAACTGCTCAAACCCAGCCGACAAACATGAGGTTCACTTCATTTAACGTATGTTAGCTGTTTAGCAGGGTTCATTTTAGGTGCCGGTTTTGCCGGTACTTTTGCTAGCTTAATTGCAGGGGCGTACGGATCAAATTAATCAAATACCAACCCCTCGACCTCGCGGGAAATACGAAGAGCGTTTGAAAAAAAGCCGTGGGATTATGGTGAAAGTTGTTTGCCGTTTTTCCAACCTTTTAGGTGTTGTCGATTGTCGGTTTTCTGTGACGGTTAGCCTTTTTTTGTAAATGTTGTACTTCCCTTGTTCATCCGCTTTTTTTTGCGACACCTTTTTTTTTGGCATCACTAGGGGTGATGGTTTTTTGTGTAATTTTCTACTTTCATTTCTCTTCTCCTGCTTTCCTTTTTCCATCGTTTATTTTTTTTTTTGCAACACACAACCGTGGAAAGTGGCATTAAAACTTGGCCGTTATGACACGCATTTTTGTCCCTGTTTTCTTTTTTGTGCCTTTCCCGGCACTGTTTTGATGTTTAACGCTTGTAACCGTTTTAAATTGGTCCAATAAAAGCTCATTACGTGACAGTGATTTTTAAAATATGTACGGAGAAAGGGAGAATATTATTAAATGGGTTGAAAAAGGAATTAGAGTAGTGATAGAGAAACCAAACTTCTCACAATACATATTAACCCTACAGAGGATCGTCTTTCGTCATAATATTTTTAAACAAAATGTAAAACAGATATAAAAAACAAAAATTAAAGAAAAGATCCTCAACTAAACAACAACATAAATGAAACAGTAAATAAAACAAAAGCAAGCAGAAATACATTTTTGGTTTACGTTTCATGTCATTATTTTTATTTATTTTCACAAATATAATCAAATTCCAGTGACTAGAACTGTTTTAACAAAACAAACCTTACACAACTAATCAGCCATTCTACCTAAACACTGGTTCCACCATCGCGTTCTTTCCTCTCGCGTAAAAGTGTACATTTAAAAATAATCAGACTGTGTGCTGCGGTGGTTAATGTGTTTTTTGACGAGAGAAAAAGAAGGGAGAGAAAGACAAAAAAATGTCCCTTTCACTAGATCTGGTGATGTATAAAAAAACACGCTACAATTATCCTATGCCACAACTCCTACCTTGGTACTTTGATTTTGCGTTCCATCAGTTTTGTTTGTTTGCTTAAAACTAAAAACTAAGAACGCTAAAAGCTTAACGTCTAACATAAAATGGATAGATCAGTATGGAATGTGCAACAAAAGCAAGTTGATCAACAGGGTAGACAACAGAAGAGATCACCATTCCAACGCTATCTACAACGAGTCGCGATGTCGCTTCTCGCTATCTAACTGAGATATTCACACTGCTCCATTCCGTAGAACTGTGGTTCTAGCTGCTGCGAATGCTGACTGCCGACGGGTACTACCGTGCCCTCATGATACGTTTGATTCCATCCCTCAGAGCTGCTGGAAGCTGTGGTACCGAGAGTGGTCTGGAAGAAGCTATTGTTCCACCAACAACCACTGTCTGCTGCCGTTGTCCCCTGTACACTGTTACTGCACTGCTGTTGCTCACAAGAGGACATGGACGTACCAACCATTTCTGTCGTCGGTACCATCCGTCCATCGGGTGATGTGGAGGAATGAGTCAACGATTGACCCAAAGATGTCTGTCCGATGGTAGTTTCGTAGCTACCGTACAGCTGGGACGCATTCGGGGAGGAAGACGCACTGTAATTCTCGTAGCTTAGTGCTCCGGACCCATACGCATCTAGCTGATGCTGCGTGTGGTGGCCCGGGTCAGACGACTTACGATCATTAGTCGTCGGTGACACGCAACTTGATTGGTTAATAAAGAACGAATTGATGCCATCGCACGCACGCAGTCCCATCTTGTTCATGTCGAGTTGCGCAAGTGAGTTGTTATTCGTGTGTGAGTTGTTGTTCTGGTAATCGATCTGTGGACTTGCGTAGTACGCAATATCATCCAGAACGCTCGAGCATCCGCTGCTGGTAAGGCTGGCTGTGTCCGTATCGGTGCTGCTCTCGTACTTGACGCAGTCCAGGTAACGACCAATACCGGTGGAAGAAAACTCACCACCTCGGTAAAGGGAATACTGATCGCTTTTACTGTTGTATGAGGTCTTCCCATCCGTCCCCAGATCGAGATCGAACATGTTGGTGGGTGGTGATCCAACAAGATGTTGCTGTTGCTGGTACTTATTGTTCGCAGTACCATTTACTGGGCGAAGAGGTTGGTCTAGCTGAAAGATTTCCTCGGGATGGATAAAGTTTGTATCGTAGAAGCAGTTTTGTGAGTAATCCGGTACAGGAGGGTTCTGTGGACATTGTAGTGACTGTTGTTGCTGAAGTTGTTGGGTCTGCTGTTGCACCTGAGAATGGTGGGTATTGCTATAGGTACAACCCACCGGTACAGATGATCCGTTAAGGTAATCCAGCTGGTAGTTGTTCTCTTCGAAGGAAGATTCCGGCGATTTAATAACTTCAGATGACGAGATGGAACTGTAGCTAGTTGCTTTTGCGATAGTGTAAAGCTGCTTTGACGACTTTCTGGACTGTTTGATGCCGTTTATCTAATGGATAGGCAACATACATAAAAATCATTAAGTTGTGCAAACTTCAACAGACTCTAAGGCGTTAAACTTACTTTATTCATTTTTGACTGCACCGTCCGCAGTACACGCTCACGGCGACCCAAGCCCAACACTCGGCGCGTTTCCCCAGATGACTTCGCTTCCGGACGTGGATGGTCGTGAACTCCTTTGGCTTGGAAAAATATTGCATGTGGTGTGTGGCGCCAAAAGTGAGTCACCGGGTAACCACAATGTCCACGGCATGGCAATATCTCCAAGATACCTCCAATGCACAATCTGTCCCGATTTGGGTAAGGATTAGCATAGACACCATTAGCATATGTGTATCACTTCCAACTCTGCCTCACGAAACGATCAAATTCTTCAATAAAATCCTCACCTGTTTGGACACGCTTTGCCTTGCTGCTTGCGCCGTGCCTTATCGCAGATGGCTGGCCGTAGATGTATCTTGTCCCCGTTCGGCAGGATGCAACCGGCCGAACATACCAGCACACCGAGACAACTCTTCTTCAGGATGTTTACGTTGTGGTTGTTGGTGTTGCGCATCGCCCAGCCGGACGAATGGCGCTTTGCTTCCTCGCTCGTCGCCCGGTAGATGTGGCGACAGTGGCCATCGCTCCACTCGTTAAATCCATCGTAGTCCGACTCGGTCACGATCGGCACGCTCGGATCGTTAATGTCCCAGTCGATACCGAGCTGTCCACTGCCACCGCTCGAGTTGATCACGTTCGATTGCCTGTTAGCGAAACGATAATCAAAAACATTCGACACCATTAATCAAATATACAGGCTCAACTCGACTCTCGTACTCGTGGGACACTCAGGGGCGGAAACGGCTCCGATTGAGCTTGATCGATCACGGCACGCAAACAACATGCTGTAGTTTCCAACTTACACAATCACCATTCTGCCACTCGGTTGCTGATATCTCAATGAAGTTGCGCTATTTTCGTTTCCCGAGTTCCCGGATAACTTGAACCGAAAGTTCAATTGAATTTCGGGACAATAATTTAATTTCTCTTCTCAGACGTTGCTCCTGTTCCGTTGTTTGTTCACATTGGCTCAATTGTACGCACGAAACGATTCATCCACAAGCAGTCTAATAAATTCTTCGTCAAGTATCCAAACGATCTCACTTTAAACTCACATTGGTTTCACTATTTGTTGAGCATAGCACAACACATCCAGACGGTTGATTTTCCGAATCACACAAATTACACTACACACGTCTCAAAAACATTATCAAACTGCGTCAATATTTGCCTTTACTTGTGTGGCCCTTTGCCCGTGTCCTAGCGGGTCGAGTGCGTAATGCGAACTGATCGGAGACTGCGTCCTCAGCGAGCCTCTATGACCCACGGCAGCCTTCTCTTAGCACGCAGCATAACTGAGCATTCCCCTCACCAGCTTGGACAACTCTCTCGGGCTCTCTATTTTCCTCGGAACGGACTCTTTCCGAATAGCATAAAACATTGCGCAGCATAAAACTCCGTCTGTGGCTCTCTGCCGTTCTCCGCACAAGCTGCTTCATGCTCTTGCCATCAATTAGAGGGACTTTGAATAGGTTCCACTTGAACGCATTTATGCTCGAGTAGCTCCGCCTTCCATCCAGACCAACTCAACGAATCAGATGGCTGGAACAGCGCGAGAACTAGTAGATAGAAAATCCCTAAACGATTCCTTCGTTGCGTGATAAAGTCTTGAAGATTATGTCGGCTCTGTGTTAAGTTCTATCAACTCAAAACCTAGGGCAGATTGTATTATGTTTTAATTATCGACGTACGATTTCCTGTTCTGGAATTGCAGCTAGACGGACCTTTGACCACATCTGTGAGGGAGCGCCCGGTATCCCAATGCTTCGACGACCACCAAGTCAACGTATGACCTCGGAACCTTGAGCTTATTTCTGTCTATTCTATTAGGGTGTCACAATTTAGTGTCACAATCTCAGTTCCTTTACTTTGTTGTCCCATTCACGTCCTGGAAACCGATCAGCGGTCAACCAGCAGAATTTGTTCCGTTACGGGGCGCTGGGCACGGGTACGAGCGAGCACAAAATCAAATTAAAGCCAATCCATTGTCACTAGTTATGTAGGCCGATGCCGTCGAATATGTGGCAGTTCTTTCTCTCCGTCCTTTACCGATGATTGTGCTGTCTTCCGTTCCGTTTCGAGTTCTGCTACAATCTTGCTACCTTCGTGCTGGTGCTGGAGCTGTTCTTGAGCATCTTTGTAATGTCATGGTTTGTGGCTAGGTCGGGATCGCACTGTTGAATGAGCCCGGTTGACACTGATCAACTGCTCTATTACGGTAATTTCCCATTTGCCGATCATGATTTGTCTGCCCGAAGGAATGTCAATTAATCTATATTAATACATCAATATCTTAGGCCTCATCCGGTGGACGTGAAACCCAATTTCAATGCCAGTTCATTAGGAGTTCTACATCGATTGAATAAATGTCAGTTATAATAAAATACAAACTATTAATGTTTCATCATAACCTGATTTGTATCGCAAACAATTGCAGAGAAGTAGAATATTTTTAATAAATTTATGTTTCTTTCAAGCACTAACATTATCATTTGAGTTTTCGAGTAATACTATCATGTAAGGAGGATATTCATATCCATTTCCAAGCTTGTATAGAATTATCCTTAAATATAAAGTCCAAAAGTCAACGTCTAAAGCCTGAAAGATCTTATCCATTGGTCATTGTTTCCCCGTGCATGATACCTAAATTCTCTTCCGCTCACCAACAAAACATCCAGGTGAGCAATTCAAACACGGGATGAAATGAAACAAAGACTCAGCTTCCGCTAAAATTCGCAACGATCGCTTACAAATCCTATCCTATCGTTACAATGTCACCATCCATCAGCTAATTGCTATCACTTCGAACCGATCTGGTCGAGATTTTTTGGGTGAGAAACAACAACTCAACCGGATGGGTAAAGTGGCGCAAAAACAGTTACCACAAATTCCCAGCCCTCAAATGGTCTACAGCATTCCCTTTTCTTTGGCTCCGGTGAGTTCCCTAATGTTTGTGGGACAACCGGCGGCGATAGTACGCACTTATCGGCAACTAAAAATCTTATTTAATGAGCACCAATTGAACCGTTGCCGGTGCTGACGCGTACAAACACATTTTCCAGGATAAGCTAGGCCCCAGGATTACTTTAGGTCGTTTGTCTTCTGTGCCAGGAAAAGTGTTGAGCGTTGGAACATTGCACTCTGCTGGTGATTGCCGGTTTCTGTTCTTATCGTGTCCAACCATCGGGGGAAGGAAAAATATGATTTTTCCATCACACCCCGGGTGGCCTCTGTTCAAATTGTTCAAATGCAACAACTTCAAAGTGCGCAGGAAAAACGAACTGCCCGGTACGGTCGAAACTGCAGTTTCAGTTGCATTTCTCCGTTGTCGATTCCCGGTGATCGGTTTGGTCGACCGATGGGAACACGATGGTTTCGTCAATTGAAAAACAGAGCGAAAAAGGAAATAAGATAGCAGCATAAAACGGAAATGCCTTGAAACGAGAAGGGCAAAAGGGACTGAATTGGTTGTTCCTGTTTCCCTGCTTCGTTCGATTGAACGCCGCAGGATTTGGCCGTGGCTTCCTCGCCTCAATGGATGGATAATTTTTATCCGATTAGGAAATCTACTCCATAAAATACAATTAAGTGGTGGAGGTTTCGCGCGTGAAACGACCAAATGATGATCCCATTGGTTGTTTTATCTGTTTGGGAACTTTGTTTTCCTTGGGAAATTGTGGGAAAACGAATCTTAATTCCTTTACAACAGGAGCACCCCTATCTGCCAGCGGAAAAGGTTTTTTTTGCTCCTTCCGATATCACCATATCCGGCCTTCAATGTCAACTCTTAATGCATATTAGACAGGAAAAGCCTTTTATATCCTCAAACACTTGTCCTAGATACTGGTCCCAAGGTGGACCGAACAGTTCCACAGGTGTTCTAGTTTTTTCTTCTTCTCCCAATTCCACGAGAACATTTCCCTATCAAAACCCAGCGTGAGTTCACTTCGGTGCAACCGGATTTCCATACCAAGTAGCCAAACTTTCGTAGCTTAATTTTGGGATGAAACAGAATCCTTCACACGGGTTGACTGTTCTCGTGCTCGACGCACGGCATTCCCTTTCCTGTTAGATTCTTTCCTCCCGCAGCTCGGGCTGAAGAGCGGCTGAAGGGCTCCGGAGTCGAGCATGCCAATAAAATATTGTTTATGATTGAGTACTGCAATAAACGACCTACTCCGTACTTCAGGCGTGTAGGGAAATTTTAATAACTATTAATTAATGCATCGATGCGGGCACTTTAAAAAGGAGTCTTCGGCATTCGTTTGCATTGTGCACGGCTCGTTGAGATCGTTGCTGCAACAGGGAACGATTTTTGGAGGTTTTCGGATATGTGTGTGGTGCGATCTATCTCCCTTCTTGTTGAGAGCTTATAGTTTAAGAATAACAACATGACTTGAATAACATAATGGAAGTTTATACACATTTTACAAGAACTACCTTGAAGGGTATTCGTACTTAAAACTAATGGAAGCCATCTTACTGCATCTTCTCATCCGAAACAGTCTCCCTTTCTTTGTGTGTGATCACTCAACCATTTTAGCGGCCATTTGCATCAAAACATAGATCAAACGGCTCACACAAAGCGTTTACCCGTTTCTCAGTAACAAATTAACCCTCTTCTTTTGCAAACGATGAGCGATGGGAGAACTACTTCTGCCTTTGTTACCTTTCTTTGCGGTGCATTTGTTCGCAACGGTGCAATCCACTCGCCACACTACACCTCATGCACGCATACCCCAACACACCGGCCCGAGATGGACACCGGGACCGGATACATACAGTGTATCTGTCCGTTGAGTTACTACCCATTTCGGGATCCCATGGTTCCAGGTGTCCAGCCATAAATTGATTGTTTACAGTGACTGACTGTGCACAAATGGTGGATCGGCAACATGGTAACTTCGCCTTTCTTAACGTCTCTCGCAAGTGGTCTGTTTAGCTTTGTCAACCAGCATCTTTCGATTGGCCGACGATAAGACAAAGGGGGTTACGCGTAGCGACCGATTAAGACTACCTTTGGCCGGCAGCCGAGTGCATTTTGGGGGGACACCGAGTTCGTTTCTTCTCTAGCACGCTTAGGGGAAAGTTTCCCTAGCCGCTACGGGACGATGAAGCAGTTGGCTAGAGTACAAAGAGAACATCCTACCGTAACAGTGCTGTGAAGGTTGTAGCTCTTGAAGGTGACAGAACTTAACGACCGTTTACGGAACGCTCCTCGCGTCAGTCGTCGCTGAGACTATGTGATTAATATACACCAAAGAAACCATCGTCTAAAATGTGCACAACGCGTGTTAATTCATGGTGGCCGCCTTTTCTTTCCGAACTGCTCGGGTGGAAAAAAACGGTCTACTGCAGGCTGCAAAATACATTTTTCCCCCTTCTCAGGTTCGGCTCAAGCGCTGAAGATCATCAGCCCCAGGACCGGGCGTAGGACATACGCTAGCAAATGATTTGATTATTAACTACGAGCCCACAAGCACCCGACGCTGCTCTGTGAGACTCTCGGAGGCCGCCCGTTTAGAGCGGCATTCTTCTTCAATTAATTTTCATTAAGCACCGAACCACTACCACCAAATTTAGCGTCCCAAAGTGCAGTTTGAAAACAGGGAAATTTCCATCACCGAACCTTCGGATGCATGATCGCGGGCAGTGAAGGCACTGAAGGATGCTCAAGTGCTGAAATACGATTTACGCAGCCACATTTTATGGAGAGGCTACTTAATTGAGTGTAACGTTACCGAGTATTTACCATACGTACAACTGGAAGGCAATCCAAAATGGAGGAACAATAAACGTATGTATTTTTTTCTTTCATAAAATGAGAGTTCATTGAGCAATGGATGTACGATTACTTTATCTGTAATATTTATTCTAAAGGAAAATCTGTATGAACTTTTGTTGATTAATTTAATCATCATCTTTCTTCACGATACCATCATCATTTTACTTGAAATCACGACACTTTCCCAGAAAAAGGGACACTTTTTATGAAAATTGATGTATCTCCTTTTGTTGTCTGAAGTTTTATGTAGTTGAATATCATTGGCTTCCAACATTTGCTTCGTGGTGTCTTGCTAATGGTTTGGGATTAATGCACCGAAGGTTATAGTTCGAAACTAATTCGGAGCGTCCAGTATCTATGTCCAGTAGATCATTATGCCAGCAAAAAAGCACCAGCATACCAGAGATCCATCGCAATGTCTGAAAAAAGCAGTGTGTTATCGATTTTTGAATCATTTTAGAGGAACAAAAAAGTTCAAATACATATCTAATTCCGTACTAGAATACAGACTTTTTTAATCTTCATGCTAATCATTTTTTTTTTTTAACAATCCGGAAACGATTTCAAAACATATGACCATAAAAACGATAACGCGGCGCTACAACCACAACCAAATCCAGGATTCACACAAATTACGAATCATTGAACAAAAAAACGAACGAATTATCTACGCACGGTTGAATCTGTGGTTGGGATCGCATTTGTTTTGCGATAACGTAATCACCGTTTATTTGTACATCTAAATTAATCTCTAATTCCGATCCCTAATGGTGGATGAAAGCGAGCTCCCTGAATGTGTTGATGAGTAACATCAACAACAAAAAAACACGTGAATGAGCGATTCCGTTGAACATAAATTCCACACTCGTGAACCTTTGGGGCAGGAAAATGGCTCCCTCCCGGGGGGAAAATCTGTATCCATGTTTAACGAAGCGACACACACTCCCACAAAGCGAAAGATTAGACCAGATGAATACGGTCCGTTCTCCCCTTACAGTCTCCACCCAGGCTAGGAGTGAGAGTTTCTATTTCAATTGAAACACACCGCCTGATGCAGCATCGGCAGTGTGTAGGCACCTCTGGCCAATTATCAACCCCGGTGTTCCGGTTGTAGGTTCGGTTCAACTTCCGATACGAGTGACTGCGTTCGAAGCGATCGGATCGGTTCCTGGTTTGTGGCTGCGGTTGTCGGGTTGGCGGTACAGATTTCTTTTATGTTGCCTCTCCACTTCTAATTAGATATTTTATCTGATAAAACAATTCTGCTCCGTTCTGCTAGCGCATACGGTTGGCACACACATGGATGACGTAGTTCGTTGTGATATTGCGTCGTTTTCTGTTTGAACATGGCTTGTCAGACCATGGTCGCAAATTTGCAAAATCGTACGCTGTTGTCTCAAGACCTGTGCGAACCCCTTTCGCTTTTTGCCGATAATACTGAGCAGGTCGGTTCCGTTTGTTCTTCGTTTTGATTGTGTGTTGAAGTTGGAAGGACGAACCCGTTTTACATGCGAGAAACGATGCGAGCACACATTCCGATAAGAACACGGAGTGTATCGTGCCACAAACATATGGCAGAGCAGAACCGTGAAGCTCTTTTGTCTGTAAAGATGAAACACAATCGGTAATGAAGCTGTGAAGAGCAAACCATTAGTCTGTTACGAAAAGAACGATAGGAAGCAGTTGATTGGTTTTGTATTGTGTCGTACCTGAACAAATATTTACTTTTGTACATCTCGGTTCGGTTAGAGAAGTAATGACGAATATTGAAAATAGTGAGAGTTAGTGTTGTGCTAAATTAATCTTTTTTGAAAAGAATCTTCAGTAAAGAGTCATTCGTATCGTAAGTTAACTCTCTAAAGATTCATTGGAGATCCTTGAATTTTTGTTCTTAAAAACCTTGGGAATTCATTAATGTTCAGAAAGTTTGCTCATTGGGAATCTTTGAGGACATGTTGATCCTCGGAGAGTCATTAATCGTTAGCATTTATTTTGAATCTGAATCGAATTCACAAAACAAGAGTTCTGATACAATCGGTAGGAACACATATAACCTTTAATATCAAATAGCCCAATAAACCATGTTGTAGCTCGAAGTTAATTTTTGCAAAAACAATTCAATAAAAACCCTTGGTTTGATCACCCCAAAAGCATGAACTCTTCATCAACTTTATCATCGATGCAATGAATCCTGAGCAAATTAAATCCTTTTTAACAGTGTCACACCCGTTAAAACCCATTCACAAGGGAGTCTCAGCACAACAAACACCCTACACATTGGAAACGCACGTCACGAAAGCGAAAGCCAACGTTATGGAAATAGTTTCCACCTGCCCCAATAAGCCACAGCACCGCATAGGGCACAACCAAGCGCAACGGAACAGAGAAAGAACCCAAGAGTCATTACGGTTAGGTCCAACGGTTAGGAGAGAAGTCGAAAAAAGGATTTCGATGACTGGTTGGGTTATCCTTTCAAAAGGACGATGCTGATGGACAGATAAAGGCAAGCGTGTACCGAACCCCTTGTATCAGAGTAGTCTCGGAGGCACACACACATAATAGAAACATAAAAGGCAGATGTAAATCCTGGTGAATTAATACGTATTTAACCGCAACACACATTAAGACAACACTCGAGCTGCAGTCAAACGGAGCAGTATTGTCTTCGACACAGGGACAGAGTGTGCCTTACACCGGCAAGGGACAATCCGGTGTGTTAATCCAATGATTGCGGTACGCTTCGCAAAGGTTAAACCACGAAGGACACCGAACAGGGAACTGAGCACCAAACAAAAAGCATCAAGGGGATTGGAATGTAAACAGGCGGAGGTACGAGGATGGAGTGAGTGCCACATGATGAGACGATATACCGTGAACTATCCCTGTAGAACCCTCCGTCGACCGAAACGGTTTGTAAGATGTTCGTGCATCTGCGCAACCGTGTCTAGCCTGCAGCCGGGGCAGCCTTTTGCATAAGAAATCATAAAAAGGGGGCCTGCCGTGCAATGCTTCCCAAACGAGGTGCGATGAACGTGCGCCGCTTGAATCAAGAAACACACACACACGTGGACTGTGTCTAGGAGACGCGGAGTTTGCTTTTGACCGTTGGACATTATTATACGGCAGGCAAGTATGCAGGCGGGCTGTGACTGTTAAATCTTCGACCGGCTTGCGCAGATGGGCCCGCCGAAAGCACGTGCCCGTTGGTGGCGTGCCGTCGCGCCACACATTGGCAAGCTAGATCGAACTAGTATAGGTAAAGGTGTGCACCCTGATAGCAAGTGGATGAATATGGGCGAAGAAACCAAAAAAAAACAGAAACCTTTCAGTAACACCGTATCTAGTAGCGAAACTCATTAAGCTTGACCGAAGCAGATTGCAGTGTTTTGCCGTGGCGGCAAGGCTCAAGTGACATTGACCATTTGCAGCTTGTTCTTTGCTTGGCAGCAGCCTGCGTTGATATCAATAAAGCACAGATGGTGGCAATGGTACTTTACGCAATGTATTGACACCTTGTGGAAGGTTTTTGCAAAGGGATTTTGCGGCGTAAGGAAATAATTCGTTTTTTTTTTTAATTTTATTTACAAATAAAAATAAAATAACAAATAAAAATGTATTTTACAAAAATATTATTTTTGTCATTTAAAAAAAAATTCTCAACTATGATTTTTAACGGATAATTTTTTAAACTAAAAATCAAGATGTGATGCAAATTGAAAACATTTGTTTTTTATTAACTATTTTTTTCATATTTGATGACAAATGAAGATATGCTTTAGAAGTGTTTTATACGTTCTGGAGATTGAAACATAAAACTCAATTTGCATTGAATTGTTCCCGTCATTTTATGTGCAAATTTTTATTACTCAACAGCATTTTTCGCGCACGATGAAACAGAATCTAAATATATAATCAGTTTTTTTCTCCTAAATTCCAATAAAATATCCACGCCGTGTCGAACGGTTAGACAAATATCGTTTCTCATCGATACTGCATCCACACCGAAGCAACCCCTTCCTGCTCCAACAATATGCATCAATACCGAAGCCAGAAGTTTAGTCTCAACATGGCGCAAAACATTATTATGCGGGACGCGTAACACATCCTGATGTGATCCTGCCGTGCCCGAAGGATTCGTATTACATTGTCAATCATCAGCCCGTCTCGAACGTATCCTTCTGGTCTGGCGACTGTGACGACGAACTTGACATTTATCATGAAGCACACGCACACAAAAATGCACAGCAGCAGCGCGTACCGTATTAATTTACGCAAATTTCAACCCCTAGCTAAGGGGGCAAGGCAACATTTTCGGGAAAACATTCTGATGAACAAAATTTACGATTACGACCAAAAATATTATCAAACGGTTTTCGTACACACAAGTCGAAATCAAATTCAAAGGATTTATCGTACCACAATGTCGCCCGATAGGGTCTGCCTGTATAGGGCGCACCGTGGTCGTAAATATTCACACGCCAACCCTACAAACAGTGTCAACCACAAATGGGACAGTTTGGCAATTATTGCAACCAACTCGCAGCGTATTTCATGCATCATCATGTATACGGACAAGCATCGATTGGCAATGATTGGGCGACAATCTCATCAGCATACGCGTTTGTGCGCTTTTGAAAAACCACATTGCCGCACCGTCGCAAGAAGGAAAATCCATCGCAACGGCAGCGCCCGCTGTCAGTCATAATCGTTAACTTTTACCACAACTCGTCGGGGAATTCGTTCGGTCATAAAATGGTTCGCACTAATCTGCACTCATCGTGCACCGCAGGAGACGGGATACCAAACGTATATATGCTGCAAAGCTCTGTCGCCCTTCGGCGTTTGGTTAATGGTTTGTTTTTATCGCTTTCGAGGACGAGTGTACGGGTTGTTTCTATGCCCAGCTGTAGTGGATCGAGTGGAGAAGAAACTTATTGCAACAAATTTGATTCGAATGCAACTCGAAAGGTGCGTGTGAACAAAGGAACTATGACAATACTGAACTGCTTACGGAAAGGGTTTGTGGTTGTGTGCCTTTCCCAAGAGGGAAAACATTTATCTGTTGTGAGTTGCAGGACTGACTATCCTACTATGGTTAAATAAGGTCATGAAAAGCCTTATTTGAACTTCCAATTTTGAAGCTTTATTCCCACAAAACTTCTATTTTGGAACAAATTAAATGACTAAATACTTATTTCAATCTTCAACTGGATTTTACCATTTTTATAATTCCTTCTTCGTTTATCCTTTCTATTTCGTAGAACTCATTTCGACTCGTGAGCACTAGAATTCATCCAAAGAATTCATCACCATCAACAACTTTTTAACCGTTTTTTCTTCCACACTGCTAATTGGCAGCTCGCTAGCTTTCCTCACCTAACGATCAACCGATCATTGCCATGGGCCTGCCAGACAGAAAATAAAACAATTAACCATCTCACGTTCAACTTCGTGATGTCTCAACTACGAACTGCTAATGGAAACATCACCTCGGTTGATTGTGGTGAGTTGTTTAAGCGGCGTGCCGCACTCGAAGGTGGCGATTCGGCGTACAACGTGAAGCATAATTTATGCTCGCGAGGTAGAGTGTCATGCTTTCGCTTCACCGTGCCAGGACTCCGGTACTGTGCCACGCATTCCACGCGTCGGTTAGCGCGAGATTGCCAGATTGATGATTCTGTTTTGACGAGCTGAAGTTGAAGTGATTTCCGTCGGTATGTGCCTCGGTTTTTGGGGCACGCTTTTTTTCTTCTATTTTCCAACGAGAGCGTGGGATTGTGTCGAAAGGTTGTGTAAAAATTGTGACCTTCATTTAGAAAGAAATGCCTAGACCAAGGTGGAGAGCAAAATCTGCACTTTGCTTGAATCCTTTTGAAATAAAATAAACTCACCCCTACTTGAAACAGATAATATTGCTATACAAATGAATAATAGAAATGTCAATTGTGATTTTATGCAAAACTAGTTACGTACCGGTGCAATATGCTTCAGCTTGTCCCCTAATACCGTGGGAAAACAAAACATCCCGTACTTGTCACCCCGAAAGTTGTTTCCTGCTCACGCACACTTTTTTTTAGCAGCAAGCAGCTAGAAGCAATGGAAATTATAATTTTATGTGTTTTTAAAAAATGTTGCCAAAAACGGCTTGAACCAAGGGCCGGGTTCGTCGCCGGGTCAACTCAACAAGCGAACTCCCCGAAGGTCTCTCGAAGCGTTGCAGCTCAATTCTCAAGTGGCCACTTGGGCAATTGTTCGTCGCGCAACATATTGTGCAATCCTGCTGTGTGCGCTATTCCACCCTTTGCCGCTCTATCGCTTCTTCGCCTCCTATCGGTGTGCTAATGTGGCAACAGTTTCAACCGACCGGGTTCGTCTCTTGAGATTTTTAATTTAAAACTCTCCGTGTATGAGGTCTGCAAAAAAACACCCAGCAGACATACGTTTTTTGGAGTGTTCCTTTTCTATACGTTCTTATAAACGGTATGACATTTCCATACGAAGGGGACAATCGTTTAGGAAACCGCGCGCACGTTCGGAATAAGAATGTCCTCAAATGTTCTCTTGATGATGATCCTTTTGTTGAAGGATTCATCTACGCTGGGAGAAATTTTTGATACACTTATGACATTCCCACGTGATGCGAAACATATTTTCGTGAATAATAATTAGAATATTATATTTCTATCAATTATTTTAACAATAAAAATATTATTTAAGATAAAAATAATATAGCTGCGTTCATCAACTCAAACCCTTGAGCTTCTTGTTTTAGAATTACACAAAAAAAATCTAACAGAAACATTGTTTCGATTTAGCTACTCCAGTAAGTGGTAACTACTTTGGCCCAGCAGGAGCTCACCAACGTTCGTAACGCGTGTGCTAAAATCTCTTCGCTGCGCCTGCAGCGCGATGACACGCAAGGATAAAAGAATTTTCCAAACTGCTTTTGCCAGGGCTGCCTTCATGCTCTACCCTCAATCATCCTACCGACCACCGAGAGCGCACATTGGCGGTTGACGAAGAACAAAAGCCTTCGTGAACCGTATTTAGTACGTATTTGATTTCGTCATCCGCGTGCGATATTGAAGCGTTCGGATGATTGAAATTAAAAACGAAAAACATTTTCACATCCCTCTGGTTCATCGGGTTCGAGACATTTTAGAGCCACCCAGAAATGTAGAAGAGGCGACCTTTTTCGAACGGTTTTTACACTTTTTTGTTTAAAGAAGAGCTGCTGTTCGAAAATATGCGCTCGTGCGCTTATTGCAGTCCATTGGGCACGGCAAACATGAGGACACGAGTACGCGCGTTACAACGTGCGTACATTGCACTGCGATCGTCCGGATACTCGACCACATATTCGACCGGTTCCCTGCGGTGCAACATAACCAGCGATGCAACATAACCGCCCGCCGATCGGGCGCAAGGATCATCACAGGGCACGCATAGTTCGCTTCGCATTGTTTCGTCTGTACCGGTGCATGTAAACAGATATCGCGTTCGGGAGATGAAGTACGAAACGGAAAATAAGAGGAATTTCGATCGAACGATGAACTGCTCTTGACGCAAAGGGGCGAGTTTCTGGTCCAGCTTGAAATGCCCGAAACAACGACCATAGACAAATATTTTTATTTAAGGAAAGTGATCAGAGCATTTTATGAATTTATTTTATTCTCTTAGTATGACGGCTTTTCGTGTTATTATCAACAACGTTTAAATTAAAATTTGATTTTTAAAAACAGGGTTTAAATAAAAAAAAAGTCATTTTAAGACTAGTTGTGAACTATTATTGCTTGATAAATTAAATATTAAATCGAAAATTCTTGAGATTCCCTTTCCAATAGGTGGATTGATCAATCAAGATCAAGATCTCTTATGATGATCCAACACCATTCCTTCTCGTCTTGATGGACCATCCAATTGGCAAAAAAAAACACACACGAAACCTTGGCCCTGGTACGTGAGCACAGCTGGATGCTTCTAGCAGAAGAAGTGTGCCTCACGATTGAACCAACCAACCAGACCTACATTAACTAACCAGACGGTCGACAAGCCCAGCCACACCAGACATACAGACTACACCAAGGTATCGTCTTCGCCACACACGCTAACCCTCGTGAAGCCCTTAGCAATTGTTCAACACCAATCGTCCTTTTGTGCTGCTCGCCAAGAAAAAGAATCTCCAATGTAGAAAAAGGACAATGAATAATGCTGCCAACGGTGGAAGGATTTTCGATGAGGCATTAATTTGATCATTTAGTGCGACACCACAGGCGAAGAAGGTGAAAAGAAGACGTGTCCTTTTTCGTTCATTTTCTCCGTTTTTGTTTTGCTCTCGATTACGTTTCATAAATTCAACTATTCTAGCAAGCGCAGCATTCTTGGGGTTTTTTTTCTTCAGGATTAGCGGCCTTCAGGTTTGTTCGTTCAATTTGTTTTTACCGCACTCACCAAGCAACGGTAGGAAACGAAGATTCCCTGGATGAAGATGCATGATTAAAGGATAAAATGATCGTTTCCGAGAATGGTGATAAACGATTTATGTATCATTATCCGTGCAACCGATACTTTATTACCCAGCTTGTAATGAAGACGATACGAAAACGATTGAGATTCCTTTTTCTCATGTTAGCCCACCCGGGAAAAAAAGGTTAAAAGGATCTCTTTAGCACGCCTTTATGTCGAACGAATTGTGAACAAACTAACGTTTCTATAGAAATGATTTTTGTTTCATTGTGTGTCGATTATAAAACCCCTTTTCTGACTGGTGACTTATTTAAAGTAATATGTCATAACAAACATTCCAACTTTACCACCTAAACTCAAAATATTAAGCAATAATGTAAAAAAATCCTTGAAGAAGTTTCTCAAAATCTCTAAACAAACAAATTGATACTGTAATTAGTGTTGGGTCAAGTAGCTCTTTTGCAAGAGCGGAGCGGACCGCTCTCGCTCTCTAAAGTGTGCGGTGCGCTTGAGGTAGCTCCACACGGAGCGCTGCACACAGGAGCGATTGTGCGATGCGCTTCCAGGAGCGAAGTTTCGCACCACAAGAAGCGCTGCACGCAGGAGCGATTCCTGCGATACAGCTACCTCTTTTTCCCGTGGGGTGCGGGAGCTCGCACAATAAGATGACCGGAGTGATTGAAATACCTCTTTCGCTCTTGACCCACTAGCTATAGACTTATGAAACTTTCAATTTTTTTTAATTTTTTGATTTTTTTATTATTTTTCACTCTTTTTTTTTATTTAAAGCATTACTTGAGTAAAAAGAAACTTATTTGAACCAATTGGCATTAAAATAAATCAATTTAATTTTTTTTGCAAAATTTCCCAAAAAAAACGTAAGGGGTAAGCCTTATGAAATTTTCGAGTTGAAAATTTTTTTTTTAATTTTTTTCTGATTTTTTATTATTTTTTTAATTTAAAGCATTATTTGAGTGAATAGAAACACATTGCAACAAATTCTCATTAAAATAAATCATTTTTTTTAATTTTGCTGAATTGCTCAAAAATGAGGAAAATTTTATATTTTCTCAAACAGGGTAAGGAACTTGGTTCCTCGAATAACTTCCGGCACGGACACCTGAGAGCATGGCTGTCCAAGAAGAAAATGTAGCCATTGGTGCCATCTATCGACCACAAGTTAAAGATTGGCGATCCGTTGGATACCGACCGAGTTATAGGCAAAACTTGGTGCAAAAATGAGCCTTAGTAAATTTTCATTTTTTGATTTTTTTGATTTTTTTATTATTTTTTACTCTTTTTTTTATTTAAAGCATTACTTGAGTGAAATGAAACACTTTGCAACCAATTGGCATTAAAATAAAACAATTTAATTTTTTTTTCAAAATTTCCCAAAAAAAAACGTAAGGGGTAAGCCTTATGAAATTTTCGAGTTTAAAATTTTTTTAAAATTTTTTTTCTGATTTTTTATTATTTTTTTAATTTAAAGCATTATTTGAGTGAAAAGAAACACATTCCAACAAATTTGCATGAAAATATATCACATTTATAAATTTTACAAAATTTCCCAAAAAACGGCTATAGCCTTATGAAATTTTCAAATGCGAGCGCACCGCACAATCGCTCCTGTGTGTAGCGCTCCGTACGGAGCTACCTCTTTTTCGCGCGGGCTGTGCGGGATCGCGCACAATATAACGAGCGGAGCGATTGAGGTACCTCTTTCGCTCCTGACCCAACGTTAACTGTAATCTAACATCATCAAACGACACATCCGTAGAAGCAGGAAGCAACATAATGTAATGTCCTTTCCGCAACTTCATGTAACTCTGTTTGACAAGGTCAAAATCAAGGCCACACAGCACCTAACAGCGCGGGTAAACATACAACCCCCGGAAACGCCCCTCACGTCAAAGTTCTCGATACGATGCGCTAACTCCTCGCCATCCACCCGAAGAAAACAACCAACATTGGGTCGCGTGCCATTCCGCTTCCTGTCAACCGTTCGGGCTGATAAATGCACAACCGTGCGCACGGTCTATCGGTGTCCGGAAGTTATTCGAGCCGTTTTAAATTGATTATGTCGGCCATTGTGCCGTTGCGCTAATAGCTTGGTGTCTCTCGAGTGTCCGCGATCCAGCTTTTACCCCTTTTTTTACCCTAGCGACGTCGGCATGTTCCGGAAAGTGCAAGCGCAAAACAAAAAGCCGAACTTTAAACTTCCTGCCGTAAATCACCGGTTTCGTCATCCTTATGTTTCTGGGCTCTGCTTTAAAGCTGATGCTTCCGGGGATGATTTTTCTTTTTTTTTTGCATGACGCTCTTCACCTATTTGTGAGTACATTATCGGTGATGGTGGTAATGTAACCCTTTCTTTTTAGGAACGATTTCAAGTGGAAAAAAATGCAACCCTTTCCCTTCGTTTCGAATTTCCATCCAAACCGCCGGTAGAAACTTCATCATCTCGTCCAACTTTCCGGCACGCATGACCGCTAATAGATGTCTGCTTTTGTCAGTTTTGTTTTGTCAACATGGCCGTCGTCGGATGATTTTGTTCTGCACCGAAGCGCGTGTATCCCTTGTCGGTAAATATTGAATCCTTTTTTTCCCGTTTTACTTGGCGGAAGTGCCTGGGAAGCGACTGAAGTTGATGAACCTGATCAAATTACAAGCATTAGCATCGGGCAAAACCCTTTTTCCGCCTGACCTTAGTTGGTGGGGGCGTTTGGGGTCTTGGGGAGGGGAGTGGAAAGGGCAAGCCGTATCTCGTTGCGGCGTGTGGCGATTATGCAGATTAGCATCTTTGTGCTGGACGTTGAAGTGTGTTTGCCTGTGTCTATTTTCTATAGAAATGAAAATGATGCCTAAACCCAAAAGTTTTGGTAAATAAGAAAATGTTCCCTCTTCAAAAGGTGGGTCTTACGTTAACTTTTAACCTTCGCTACGCAAACAACAATCCGATGTGAGTTAGTATGCAAAATTTTCAAGGACATGAGTTCCTCAAGAGATTTGGAGATCCGAAAGTCGTTCGTGTCTTTCAAATGGTTTGGTTTCTAAACGTCAAATAGTCGACCGGTAATAGACTAATGTAAAACGCGGGGGTAAATCCCACCAGTTTCAAAAAACCGCAAAACCACTTGGGATGGATAAACACCCTATCCGAAATTGGGCCGATGCAACCGATTTTCTCACGCCTTTTGTTTTTGTCCCGAATCCCGGAATGTCTGTGAGTCACGCAAAACCGTCAGGATGTGTAGTGTGTGGTCAAATTAACGTAACTAATGGAGCGATTTATCTTCACTTTGGTAATTGCCTTCCACGAATTCTTGGATCAAATAGTTCCAACATTTAAGGGGTTCGTTCTTTTCGTTCTTCTAGTTGGGAATATTTAGTAATTTTAATATCTTTAAGGCATTCCAAGAAGACAAACATTTATACTACTCTACAATAGTATCAATGCAAATTCTAGTTCATCCTTACCAAAATACGTTCTTACCCAACTACAAATAAACAAATAAATATAATACACTCTCACTTCAGGTTCGCATCAATACTTCCACTGCCCTGTTTCGATTGTTCCGACTCATAATTACCAATGAGCATAAATCATTCCACCCCTCGTCGGATATGGTGCTGTTGGCTCGGGCCTAAGCCTACCACAGATAGACGTGCGTCTCGCGTAGATAGGGAAAACAGCCTATCCCGTTTGTATACTATTGGCATCGGGAAAAACAGCCACAACCTTTCGAGACGGGAGAATATGTTTTTTGTTCTCACTTTTGTCCCTTTTTACCGTGGACCAGCTTTCTCCGGCAAAACTCACCGTATCACACTAGACAGCAGAAATGTGTGTGCCGTTTATTTATCATTAACAATTTAACAGCTATTGAGATCGAATTAGGGGTTGCGTGTTTGAGGTTTCGACGCGAAGAAAGCGGAACCGGAACAGTAATAGCAACAGGAAGAGGAGATGAAAAAAAAATTAGGACCAAACAAAACGGTGAGAAAAATCATCGAACTTCAGCCCAACCGAAACGCACCCGTACCGTACCGTTTTGTGCCACGTGTCGGTGAAGTGGAACTAAAAGAATGTGTACGATGTGAAGAGAAGAAACAAAAAAAAAAGTGTTGCACGACGTCTTAAAGAGCTGCCTTCCTCTTTCGGTGCTTTCTACGCGTAGGATAATTTTATCTAGCGAAAAAAATTTTCCCACCACCAACCTTGATTCTAAGACGCAGCCCCAATCGGAATAGCCGCTGGAACCGTGAATTCCGCACTGTCAAAAGTGAATTTGCACGATACCCAAGGTTTCCGATTCCGCTAATTGCTTTGATTAATGGTATCGCTGGTATGAAACATTGAAAGAAAATGCCGCCACAACCCCACTTGCCAAATCCTATCGCAACCGCCTCGAAGGTGATGTTGATTAATGATTGTTTCTGTACTGTCACTGTGCTTCGTGTACGTTTGCCGCTTGGTACGACCCGAGTGCGTGTACGAAGCAGACTTCGATAGACGCGTAAGGATCTTTTACCGTGGAAACGCTCGCTAAACGAGGTTGACGAGGTGGGATTTGCTGTTTGATGTGGTGTCCCTTTTTTGTGTTACATAATCAAAAGTTCATTAGCACGTGTTTTTTTGTTTGTTGTAATGTCACTTCTTACTGGTATGTATTCGCTTCTTAATGGGTGGGTTTAATGGTTTATTGGGAAGTTTTGTTTGTTTTCCCTTTTTCTGATAATCATAAGGTGATCTAGCGAGAGAGAGACACAATAATCACGTGTTTGTTTGTGATGAAGCTTTGTTACTTCATCTTCTTTTGTAAGGATTCTTTATCCTTTAACCTGTTGTCGTAGATTTTCTCCCTCATCCCTTAGTCAGATTTTTTTAAACTATTTCTATATTAATAATTTGTATAACCAATTCTAAAAATTTGAAAATTTCGTAAGGCTTTAGACTTAGCTTTTTTGGAGTAATTTAATAAAATTTTAAAAATTGATGTATTTTAATGCGAATTTGTTTCAATAAGTTTCATTTCACTCAAATAATACTTTAAATTAAAAATATAATAAAAAACCAGAAAATTTTTTTTTTTGAATTTTCAACTCGAAAATTTCATAAGGCTTACCCCTTACGTTTTTTTTTTTGGGAAATTTTGTAAAAAAAAAATAAATTGATTTATTTTAATGCCAATTGGTTGCAATGTGTTTCTTTTCACTCAAGTAATGCTTTAAATAAAAAAACGAATAAAAAATATTAAAAAAATAAAAAAAGACTAAAAATTTGAAATTTTTTTAAGGCTATAGCCTTACCTTTTTTTGAGTAATTTAGCAAAATTTAAAAAAGTGAGGTATTTTAATGCGAATTTGTTGAAATAAAATTATTTTTAATCAAATAATGCTTTAAATAAAAAAAGATTAAAAAATAATAAAAAATATCTGTAAATTTTCCAATCTCTTAAGGATCAACTCATGTGCAGGAAATGTTTCGTTTGAACTCATTTTTGTTTCAACTCTCTCGCTTGATCGATATTAAGCTAAGGTGCTCTTTATTCCATTCTTTATCGTTTGAGGCGTTTGATCGTTCGTTTAGGAGGATCGTTAAGATGAAACGTTAAAACCTATAATGCTTTTGAATGCTATGGTGACAAACGAATGGTATTTTTTTTTTACCTTTTGAGTTTTTCTTCGTCTGATTCGCTTTACTTTAAATGTTAAATATTGTCTGCTTTTTGCAGAAAATTCCTTTACCATGTAATTAGCATTACAAATACTAAAGCTTTTTATGCACATATTAACAGAACAATTAATGCTACTAGTGTTCCGTTTTTTCCACTTTCACATTTTTGGTTTTTCCTCATTCAACAGGATTTGATTACATGCGACATATGCGTAGAATGGACTTTAATTTTGAATTCGCGTTTTTTTGCTGTTGCTCCAGCCGGTGTCCGGTTTGTCCGCTACGTGTTACGCAAGAGGACTGCGCTTGGTTCTTTATCACATAATTACTCCTCCCTCGGGTTGTCACTTTCCCCCATAAGAGAGGGGAGAGAAAAAAAACTCCTCACCGACATACGTACAGATTCGCCACTTGTCCATCCTAATTAAATTCAGACCCGACCCGAGAGGTTCGTACGCCGCACCGAAATTAAAAACAAACAAATGGCTCCCGAAACGAGGTGAAAAATATCGACACCTTAAAAACGTAACGCGAAACCCTTAAGGGTTTCCTCAACTCACCCCCTGCGGGGTGGAACGAAAGTGGTAAGAGATTGATGGCCTGAGGTGATGTACGATAACTCCCCGAAAAAAAAACCCGTACCAGGAGGCAGTTATAGGAGCCCGAAAAAAAGCTTCCTCAAGAAAAAATACGACCATCATTCCCGAGGGTGCTCATTAAAAACCACTTACTCGATGTGTGCGTGTGTGCTGGCGGGCAAGTGGGTGACAGTGTCGAAATTGCTACAGGCACTAAATACATAGCACACCGGTACAAGGAACACACCAAATCACCCATAAAAGCCGCCGTGTCCTTGTGCGAATCCTGTCCATGGAAAGGACACAATCATGTGCGCAGTCATCGCTCATCATATTCTTATCAGCTGCTAACGGGGTGAAAAGGCGTAGCGGCGAGCGGTGGGAAGAAGTAACGTTTACATCATAAAATCCCGTTTCCCGCTTACGTGGGGCCGATTTTCCATCATCGCGACATAACGATCGCGATTGTTCGAGTGTTGATCGAATAATTCACGCATTGACACTTTCGCTGTATGTTGGCCGCCAAGTAAGGAGGCAATGCAAGCCGCACGAAAAGTTACTGTCGGGGCCGGGGCGTTCGGCGATACGAATCGCGTGAACCGTAATCAATAATCTGCCTCCTTTTGTCGCCATCGAAATATGGTAATGAGAAGACCAAAAAAAACCTCATGTCATAAACAGAGAAGGTAGAAATATCAACAACAGAAAAAAATAAAACCAGGTTGTAGTAAGGGTCGCCTCCAAAAATGCATGAAATTAAAAGCGTTGAAATCGAAAGTGCATCACTCATCGGGTTGTAGGAGCAACCGGTAAAGGGTTCAGCGGGAAAGGATAAACTCGTACGAAAAAATAAAAAGTAAAAAAAACAATAACATCTCTGTCGTCACTAAGGTTGAACAGAAACTCATCCAAACAAAATCGCGTACAACGACGTAAAAAAAGACCAAAAAAATGAAACAATTCGCAGGCGCAGGTTTTTGCCGCGATGCGTATGAATAAATTACCGCCAACCGAATGCCTCCTGTTGTCATTGCGAATGCAACTGCGATTCATGTTCGGTTCCAGGTGCATCTTACGCTACACGGAAAGCGAATGTTTCGTGCGAATACGCAAGACGCAAGCAATACGCAACCTGCGAAGGACTTCACGATTCGATCGGAGACTTGCAGCTACTCCATTCCAACTAAAACAAATGCATCAGAACGGAATGGGAATGGATCTGACAACTTTATTCGCCACCGATTCCGCTACTTCTGCTCGAGGCCCATCGTCATCATCTTTGCTCCGAGTTACTCCAGTAGACAAATGTATCCGAGCACAAACCAGAACCTCCGCGGAATGTCGACACATAGCGGCTAGATGTAGCAATTCCCGGAACAACCTGGTTCCTTGGTTCTCGATCGTAACCGGCTGATATGATGGATACTGCATCCATCCACACTTTACCAGTTCTGCACGGGTTTTTCTGTAACTGACCTACGGCAACGCCACGTGCTCAGTATCGATGTGCCACGGCGGAGGTTTGGATTCAACACCTCACGAGCTCATGCAATCACAGGTTCAAAGTTCATGCCGCGTTGCATTGCATGCCAACCCCATCAAGTACACGAAACCCGGAGTCAAAACCCTGGGGCTGACGGGAAGACGTTCCCGTGAACAATACTATCGACAAATCGATTGGAATTCAGACCGTCGGCCGTATTTCACTTTTCGCTCGTCGATCGTCGGACAGTTTCTACAGAGGCAATACGATCGCACTGGCAAAGAACCGCGATTGAATGGTTATGCCTTTTGGGGGGCGAGTCTTTATTTGCCACTCTACTGTTGCCGCTTCTTATCTCCCAATGACTGCAATGACTATTTCGCCACCAAGCTTTCTAACTAAGGGAGCACAATTATAGCAAACTATGTGAAGATATGTTGTTTTTTTTTTGTTTTGTTTACATTCCGATCGATAAAAGCCGCTGGACAGGGAAAATTATGAGCTATGGTTGAAATGTTCTTGTTGTAGGGTTTCTTTTTCGTTCGATCGCGACAAGAGCAGAGAGCAAAACAAAGAGAAGTGGCATTTAAATAGAAACATCGAAATAAAACATGTGCCAACGTCCTCCAATAAGCCTTTACTACGCTTTCTAGTCTTGAATGTGTTTTATGAAAGTGTTATTTGTAAGTTTACTAAATCATATCAACAAAAAAGGAATAGTTTTAAGAACATTTTTGTGCCTGAAGCAAAAGACATGTTTAGTTGAAAAAACTATTCTTATTATATTTAATATTTTATTATAGTTTCAATTAAAATCAAGTGTTTTCATATGATTGTTTACTATCAATCCTATTGCTGTTTTTTATCTTTTACTAGATGATTCATACATCTTATTGTTTGTTAAATTGCAACGACAAACCTTCAATGCACATCCGTACGATCGATTGCAATATGGTTCCAGGTGTACTAATAAAAACAAACCTAACCACACAATTTCGAGGTGACACATTGCTCAATGTCATCCTCTCTAGCTCGCTTCAAGCAAGCGGTTTACTACTGATCTATCTGAAAAAAAACTAAAACAATAAAAAAAACAACCCTTCCAGTTGGGGTAAAGCCATTTCATGGGACACAATCGAAGCGTTACACTGTCACCGGGTGTCTTCCCGTGGGGTGAATAATTTAGCAATAAAACGCTCATGAATGAACAAACAGTGAGCAGAAATTGAGAGCAGAAAAGGAAGAGGACACTGCTGCTAAAGTAATAAAAGCAAAACCCGTAAATAAAAACAATATGCTTACATGGGAGGATCCTGCAAAGATCGGGTGTTAGTCAGTTTTTTTGTGTATTTATGTATGACTACACTAAAGTTTTTTTTTAGGTTTTTCTATTGGAAAAATAATCACACAAAAAAAACTCAAAACAACAAAAAGTGCTTCCCTGAGCAACAAAAAAAAATAAAACATACATACAACAGACGGTTGTGGCGTGGTTGTAATTTATTGAAATGTTATGTAAATTATCCCAAACACTACCAGCAAACAAAACAAAAAATTACCCTTTTTTCCCAATTTCTTTCACCCTCAACCATGTGAGCTGTCCGTGTTACGATTGATGGTTTGCGCTGGCTGGTGCAGAAGTCTCACTTCCACGAGACGCGAGGTGAAGCGTTTTCGTCATCACATCCAGTCCACTTACGGACTTCTCGCCTGTTTCTAGCAGCACCTCAACCTCAGCGATTTGTCTAGGTGGTGCGACGATATTAAATTAATTTTCTGATTGACAGGCCCGTGGTCGAGTGCTTTTTGGAGCATACCGTGCCCATTGTCGAAGTCGTTCGTCGAAATTCATTGAGGTACCTGTTGCCAAGCTTTCGGGGCCAAGCAATAGCAAGGATTCATTTCAAATTGTTTCAACAAGATGCTTTTCCTCTCCCGAAAACTACCAAACGATCAACGAAAGAGATTCGGGTGCGATCGGAAACATTTCAATAAACGATTTTTCATTTCACCCAAAAAAACAACGCTCGAATCGATCCATTTCTGTGAACCATTCTTAAACCCATGTTCTGGCGCTATCGGCCTATGGTCAGACCTATCGATTATCGTAAAATTAATCATTCTTCTACGTAACAACCAATCCACGAACTTGACGATGCGTAAGAAAGACTTCAGGGAAGAAAGAAAGCCTAGAGCAGCATGTTAAAAACAATAAAACACGAACAAAGGTAAACAATCGAAAATATCTATTTCACCCGTCAACCGTGTGACCCCGGGAGCCTTCCAAGACCATTAATCATCGCGAATGGACCGTCGGTGCGCGGTTGTGAGAAGTGACTACAACCCAATGGTCCAGGGTTTGTTCGCTTTTAGCTCGAATCGATCGTTCAATTTTTGTGCTAAACGAGAGCTGACGTCATCGATCGCATCGAGGGTTTGTTGCAATATCTCTGAGAGATTGTGACTGCAGCATCTTGCGAATAAAACCGAATCAAACTCAGACCGCTGAATGCAATCAGACAACAGACTCCCGGTTTTATTCGCAGCTGTTCAACCGGGTGGAGTCTGGGATTGTTTCAACTACTCTGCGCACCTTCCCTTTTCCCTCAAACTTTTTAATTACTCGTGCATAAACGATGTGAATGCACAATGGGTAAGGATTAACATAAAATATGATCAACTTTTGGGAAAAATTGAATAATTTACTTTGATTGTGGAAGATTACAAAGCAACAAATAAAATAGTCAAAGCAACAAGTTGAGAAGAGTTATTGATCTCTCCAATTCTCTTAAACCTTAAACTATTTTTAAAGAGCCCATTGTGCCCATCCGGCGAAAGCTTAATGAGGTGCGAGCGCCAGATAGGTGAATATAAAAAGGTAAAACCTGCTCCATCGTACTGCCCAAAAGCACAGCTGCTCCATTACAACGATACGCAAGATTTTTGGAAGATTTTATGCAGCAACGGTTGTTGTTTGTTTCAATTCGGGCGTGATAGGGTTCAGCACAATGTAGGTCAATCGATATCGAATGTTAATGGGTAACTAGGAAAAAATATTTTTAATCATTGCAAAAGAAAGATCATTGCTTGTTGGAACTTACAATTAGATTCGTCTTTTGCGCAATGTTCTGTCACGCCAACTTCATTTACCCACTTTCCACTCATCCTAATCGATCACACATTTTGGCACACAAGCAGCTGCCAACTTCTTTATTGACATAGCCGCCTCTTTTTTTTGCATACCTTTTCATACATCGCTTTTGGGGTGAGAATACCACTCAAACCCCCGAGAGGTGATCTTCCTTTTGTGCATTTAAAAATACCACCGGAGGCTAGCAAAAAAAAACGATCTAACATCCGCAAACGCCGATAATTGTTGTCATTCATTAGCATAAATGAAAGCATTTTTAATTACTGTCACCTTTTCTTCCTCACCTAGCTCTAGCCCTACAGCAATGCAGTTATTCTTTTCGTTTTTTTTTGTATTTTAGCACACTATTTTAGCACAAATTTTGTGACAGTAAAAAAAACACACACAAAAACATGATGCATTACCGTGTCGATTCGCGCGTGTGCCGCACGCATCGTTTCCATATATCCCATTTGCCTATTGTTCAATTAGTGTGGCTAGGTAGATAGTGCGAAAGGGACGCCATTTAAAAACCATTTTCCACCAGGTAGAAACAGCGATAGCAATGAGGGGAATAAAAAAAAGACACTCAACATCAACAGATAAATAAACCGGGTCTGGGTGTTTTGGGCGTTACACGAGCCAATGTGCAAAACATACCTCACGCAACCTAGCTGTAAGGCAGCCAAGAAGATGGTTTTACAAGCACAGCCTGTGCGCCTCCATAAGGCGATTCTGATCAGAAAGAACGCGCAGCCAACGGCATGCACCGTTTTGTGCACGTGCCATGGATACGAAGCGGGAAAGTGGCATAATCAGTGGAACAATAGCCGTGCCGGAAAATGGAAAAGGCACCGTTCCGGGGTGTTGCATTTTAGAACCACGAGCACACGAGTTGAATGTGGCGACTTTTTATGCTCACTTGAGTTTCAACCAACTGGTGGAAGTTTTTTTTTGTTAAAGGAATTGAAATACATTTGCAGCTCAATTTGATGATGATTCAAACAATTGAATTCCTTAAATTACTGGATATCGAATATCAAATACAGTAAGGACGAAAGAAGGGAATTTTTATCCATAGTTTTAATTTTGATTTTTTGTTCACTTTATACTGTTAAATAAATTAATTTTTATTTTTATGAACCTAAACCACAAAATAAGAATTAATATTGTGACACTTTTACTATTAATTCTATTGTGTCAAAAAGGACATCAGTGTTGGGCTTTGCTATTCTTATCCTTCACTGTTAATCTGCCCTGTTGTGTCTCTTCTTGCCATTCGCTTCCCATTCGCTTTTGACCAGGTGATCATGCCTTCTTTGCTCCTTTTTTTGTTTTGTCCTTCACGATCGGTCATTCTCTGCTGCTGCTTGCTGTCATTGACACCGTTGTAGTCCGTTTTTTTTGGCTAGAGGAAACCCTCAGATTATGTTCCTTACATTAAATTTTCTCTATCCAGGGACAAATAGCAATCGTATTACACTGACCACACCACTCCAAAAAGAGGGACACCGTGGTGCCCTAACGATCTGCCGTCCGATAATTTATGATCCCTGATCGCACACATTTTCGGCAACAAAGAAGATTCACCCCCTGGCTACGAATCTTCATCGTACGGCGCATAGACAGAGAGATAGCGTGAAGATCCGATTTTCCAGTCCACAAATACATGCCAGGGCTGGACAATACACTGCTACGATGCAATGCTAATACAGTGTGTCTCGGAAGCATATTCTTTTCCGTCATTCTATTTATTGTGGTTGTTAATGTACTCGATGAAATCCGGAAGTTTCGTACCATACGGGGAAAGATGCGGAAGGTTCATTAATATTGGTCATTGATTGTTGTGTTTTGTTTTGATTATTAGTCATACGCACACACACACACACTCAGCTTTAGGCAGAAAAGCGATATGGTTTCTATTGGATTGATGATTGAAATTTATGTGACTTTGGCTCGAGCATAGGGTGCATTGTTTGGAAATTTGTTTAACACAGGATTTTTTTTCGGTAATCGTATTAAAAGATTTGTTGCACCGGCATACATATTTTGTCTTGAATTGCAACTTTCTCTTGTAATTAATTTAATTTCACATTTGTTGCTATCCATTCACCCACATAAAAACGAACCTGCAAGTTTAAATGTCAAAGCTTTCTGTTAGCAATTAATCACGCAATGTCTTCTAATGAGAAAAAAATATTTGATATACACTGCACCACATTAAGCAGCTCTTATAATTGCTAACAGAATTATGCAGACCATTCCAGGTGGCAAAAAGTACGAGATAAAACAATAGCAAATAAAGAGAATGTGCTTATTAAGTATGGTGGAGATAACTAAAAACGGCCATTCAAAGCATGCGACAAGAGAATGATGAGCGTTCGGTGACAATTCCTCTATTCCTCCATCTGGTCACCAACTAACAGCCCATCATCCTGCAAAAACGAAAGGGTTTGGCACATGTATGTGCATTATTTACCCAACCGACCGAATGTTTAAAGACAATTGAAGTGTCGGAACAGAAGCAACGCAACAGAAAAGGGGAGGAAAAACACACGCACAACAGAAAAAAAACGAAACGGCCACGAAATAAAGTGTACAGCGTGTAAAGAAATATCACCTGAGCACGATTAAAACACCCGCATGCCCATTTTCTCAGTTGAGGCTTTTGTCATCTTTTCAATATTTTCCATCCTCCCCCGATGGCCGATGGTATTTCATTTCATTTGCGGTCCCGGGGAGGTCTTGGTTTGGATGGTTCGTTTTTCATTTGTTCTATTTCATGCTTTTACGATTACTTTTTTCATGATTTTCTTTGTTTGTAGAGCATATAAGCGTACTTTAACGGAAGGCCACCCGGATTGCGTTTAGTTGGATCGCTTTGGACATGTTTTAGGTGCTTTATTTAACATATCGATATGCTAGAAAGTTAATTGCATGTTTCAATATCCATGTTAAGCATTTTGTAGAAATTTAGATTTATTTGAAGACTTTAAATGAGCTTCGTGAGCTAATTAAGCTAGCTGTACTGATTTGATTGTGTTTAGAGTTTTATTTTACTTAATTTCTTATCAGGCACTACAAATTTTGTTTAATTTTTTGTCAATTTTTTCTTTACGATATATTATTGTTATCTGTCTTCTCGGTCGTTGAAATCTCCATCGATTGAACAAAAATTCCTTAAACAAACAGTTTCAAGAATGTTTTTTCATCCTTCTTGTCTTACTTTTTACTTCCTTTAGGGCAAAATTGTACAAAGTAGAACAATTTTCTCCAAGAGATTAATGTTAATACCTCTCTTAGACGTACAATGCGACAAATTGGAGCTTATCTGTAGCATACAATAAACCACTCGAGATAATTATCACTCTGGTCACCTTTTTATGATGTTAACATTTTTTCCCCCACGAGCGTGGAGATCATCCCTTCACACAAAAGAAATCACTTAGCAAGTCCATAAAAATCCTTCCACTTTTGTTCTTTTTCGCTCGATACATACAAAATATGTGTATCGGCCCGTGCCATATGGTGCCATGACGGAGCACAAACAATTTACTGACACTGGCGTTTGAATGGCAGCTGCACCACTCCCCCACTGTCCTGCTTCACCACGAGACATTTGCATTTTCCGACAATTTCCCTGGGGCACGCGCTGGCCGAACTTTTGGTCAGTTAGCTAAAGCTAGCTCATCCATCGAATAGTAAGTGGAAAAGCATCTCCTCCCTCCCCAATTGGCCTCAATGTACCGGCACGCAGTTCACGGTTTAATTGAGCGTCACGTTTTTATCCTCCTGCGTTTTGGGAACGTGTCAAAATTGTTCTCGCTTAACGTGCAATTAAAAGTGACCACTTCTAATGGTGTGGCGCTCGAACGTAGAGGGGAATCGCTACTACATAGCGTGGACAATAGAGATATGCATCTAAACTGCAGGAATGAGTGTGATCGGTGTTACCGATCGCGAGACGTCGTGTCACATCGAATTCTGCTGACTTGTATGCCATCGAGAATTATGAGCTCTGGAAGTAGCTCTGGAAGTTTTCTTTGAAGATATCCTTTGTTTGTTGTCAAGGTCCTGTAGGCATTTCTCACGATCAGCTATGATCAATACATTTTTGTTTTAGATTTTGTTAGCTTTACAGAAATCAGTTTAGAATTTAGCTTACTTTTAGCAAAACTTCTCTTGAATCATTCAGAGTGACTTTGGAATTCCTGCCATGTCCTGCAGTACCATATGGTACGGAGTTGAGGATGACACGCGAACTCCATCACACCCAGTCTCCGATGCTGCTACTGACAAGCTCATCGACATGCTAGTTTTGCCCTTCTCATTTCGAATGCACTTCCACCCTGACAGGAATATATTAGATCCTATCATCACCCTGGCGCATGGTGTAGCCCTTTAATTTTTAAATTGCCTCCACTTGCATGCACGGACCTCGGGGCAAGGGATGGACTTATCGTCCCGTTTTACGATATGGATTTTTCCAAACCCCCTAGACAGTAGCTTGCTCTCGCATATACGAGGATGGCAGTGACTCCCGATCGGGGATCGGTGTCCAGTGGAGCATTTAATTTATTCACGCATTGACCGAGCTAAATTAAAGGAACTTTGCCGACGAGTACCAAAAAATGGGGCGAATGCACTTCGTAGTACCCCAGGAAAGATTGATTGCCTACCATTCGCGTACCATTCTGCTGTTGGCCACACTGACGAGATGCAGAAATCGCGGAACAAACTGAAACATCTGTTTCTTCCCCCTCGTGGAGTTGCTTTACCGTGGCTGGTTGAGGTGCATTTATTTGGGACCCTCTGCCAGATACATGGTCTGGGTTGCATTTTATAACCCACCTAAAATGTAAAGTAATGCACCCGGGGTTTTTTTTTCAAACAGGGGAGATATGCAAGGCTTAGACACGTTTCCAATCGCGTGCCGTTATCAGCCTTTTGTACAGCATGTTACAGTGGAAAGATAGCCGATGACTAATTTTTCGACGTGTGCTGGCTGCATCGGATGCCGGTGGTCGTTTTTGATGATGTTTGAAAATTTATCGTCCAGTCCGATGAGGGTCGCTGCTGCGTTTGTGCATTGCGATGGTGCAGTATCGGGTGTGTGTGGAGCTAATGCACTGCAGGCGAATTATGACACGTGGTCGTCGATAGCGTCCGGAGCGTGTTACGCATCAATGGTTCGTACCGTCTAACTGTGTGATGATGTAGTGCCTATTGATTTGGGTTTTGATAGGTAGGTAGCCATTTATGGGCTACAGTTAGGTGCAACGTCATCGTGAAAGTATCATCGTTTGTTGACAGAAGGTGTAGCCATTATGGGAGCATCATAACCAACTCGTTATCGTTGGAGTGGTAATTGGGTTAACAAGGAAAATGAAAAACCATTGCTTATTACTGCCTCATTATGCTTTTTAAGATAAATTTCATTATAGTTCCATTTTTCAGTAAGACCATAGGTCATTAGTTCATTTATCCTGAAACAGAATTTCGTTCTAACAATCAGAAGTATTTTTCGATTCTAGAATCTTGCTAAGAAAAAGTCGTAGACTGCAAAGAGTATCAAGGAGTAAATCGACATTACGCTTTCTAGCTTCAAGATTGTTTTTTTTTTAAATTGTCATGGTGACTTAAGGTGCAGTAACGTAGATAAGCCGCACGAGATCGTCGCTGGAGAAATGATTCATACATCCGGCAAGTCCTTGCTGCAGTAGAGCCTGTAGTCCTCTACAAACGGGATGTTTCGAGTAACAGGGTCATGATCCGTGTCCTACTGGAGGATTTTTTTTCGTTTCAACTATCTCCTCCTTTGGAGATACATATGTACATGATCATAGTGGATACAATTCACTCACAGCATTAAGGACATTATGATTACCTACTTGAGATTTTCACCTGTTCACACATATAATGCTACAATTTCTCCTAGTTAATATTTTTTCATGAACATCGGCACAAAAAAACACCCAATTTGATCCTTGGCTTAGGCATGACTAAAGCTTCTCCTGTCATGAAGTTTTGCGATATATAAAAACACATCAATTATATATTTGATTAAAACTTCCCAAAAAAAAATTCTCACGAGAAAAAAAGGACTCCCCACGCCGTGTCCTAACCATCAATTCAAGGTGTTTCCTTTTTATGACCGTGTAATATTCTCACCCCTTCGACATGGATTATCCTCTTAAACCCTCTTAGTTTGAAAACAAAAACAAACGCACCGATCGACCGAACCACAAATAGATAAACCGACGTCACCGTTGATTAGCGCACGAAAGGAGAAAAAAAAAACAAAACCCTGTTTCCTTTCGTGTAGTAAAAAAACAATTCTTCACAAACAGGGGAAACGTACGCCACAAGAAATCGACAGCAGCGATAAAAACAAAACACACCGAAATGACTCCCATTATCTCCCCTTCGGATCGGGAAAAGGTGCGATGCGCACCCGCAAACGCAACGAAAGGACGATCGTACCCTTCCGATAGTGCAGAGATCGCCCAGAGAAGGGAACAGGCGACTTTGAGAAGTCGAACCCCAAAACATCTTCCACACACGATTGCCGATGCGACCAGTATGAAAATGCCTCAGCCGTGCCGTGGAAAAACTGCCAAACATCGCGCAAGAATGATGGTTTTATTAGCACTCGAACGTGGGAACCGTTGGTGCGTATCCCTTCGAATCCTTCGGCTATACGGCCGACTCGACACTCTCCAGTCCTTTTGCGGAGCAGAATTATGAGGGTGGCCTTGGCTTCGTTTGTTCGCTTTCCCGGGAGCAAAATGGTAGATTGATTGCACGAGTAAACACACGTCGGAAGAGGATGGTGGGAAGAGGATACTTCCTTACACCTACCGTCCACTTCCGACGAAACAGGGACGAAAGTCTTCGGCCATCAAATACAAATTGAAAAGCACACAGACACGATGGGAACAAGCAAAAGAAGTGTCCCACATATATAGATGATTTTAATACGGAATGTCAATAGCTTTCCCTTCGGTTTTTCCATCCGAATGTGACACTGGTTTCTTTTTTTGTTCGCTTTTTCTCTATTTCGGTTTAAAATGTCTGTAAAAAAACAGTCACTACGTACCATTTGTAAAGGGGAAGTAGCTATGAAGGGGGTGCCTAAACACTTTCACGCTTAAAGCCTCTTTCACCCATCATTTTCCTTGTGTCTCGGTGAACAATACTCTGTGAACAGTGTGAACGCAGGCGCGGTGAAAAGTTGTGTTGAATTTTCATCAATTAAGTCCCAATAAAATGTCGGAGAACGAAGCAAAACCAAAAAAAAAGAAACAACAACATCAGATCGAAAATATAATCAATTTCCATCAAAACGTATACCGGGACCGAAATCACTGACGCGATTGCTCGACTGGTGTTTGCGAGAAGAGACCATCGTTTTTGGGGTCGTGGCGTAGATTTTCCAATCCCGACCCCGGGATAAACGTAACCCCGGCACAGTTGATTATGCGGGTTTTGGGCAAACGGCGAAAGTGGGAATCGATTCGGGCTGTGATCGTTGTGACAAGAAGAAGGACTTAGACAAACCTGGTAAACTTATTCAGTGAATTCAGTGTAAAATGGTTGTCTGTTTATGGTTTGTGACAAAAAAAGTTAAACAGAACACGTTAAGGTATTGCTTAACAAGACAAGACACAAACAATTGTAAGAAAAGAAAATGGGGAACAAAGCTTCGTGATAATTTAATTTACTTGTTGACGAAAGAATTTCATCTATAGTTCATTTTTATTTAAACATACTATTATAAAACAGTTATTGATCATTAAGGTACTAGTTATGCTAGGAACTTTGGACGTCAGGGGTCTCTTTCACCTCTTGTTGTTATAGGGAAATGGATAATAAGAAAGGTTGTGAGTAAGTGAATATGGGGTTCAAGAGATTTTAAAGGTCTTTTCCTGTTAATATTTTCTCGCATATTCGGCCTTCGCTTACTAATCCACTGTATTGAGTTATTTTGTTCCGAGACCTCAAGGTATTTGAGATCGGCAATTCAGAGTATATGTTCCATCGATTTTATATGTTTCACCGATTGAACTGTCGAAGTTTCTGAATTGAACTGAAGAATTTAAAGGCCCAGCGAATTAATTAGAAGCCTTAGATTAATTACTAAAATATTTGGCATTCTAAGTAACAAATATGTTGTCTACAATATGTGGACATGGACCTCTGGAAAGAAAGACTAATGTTCCAAAGCCTGGAGCCAGCAGATATGCGATATAGTTGTAAAGATTCAATTTTGGAATTTGGTTAGAATATTGATGTTAAAGAAATTATTAATTACAAATGATAAAAGAATTGTTTTGTTTCAAATGTCTCAATAACATTCTACTCAATTTCTTAGTGCGGTAGGTTCAGTGCAATCGATCCAAATACCATCATCAATCCCTCGGTTCGATTTCTCCGTCGTAGTTTTACTCCCCACAAGTCAAGGGACCATCACAGCCAGCACGAACTGCTCAAGCTGATGTTTGTGACGATGGTCATTACGATAGTGCATAGCGTCGCAAACGGGGATTGCATCGTAAATCACGCCATTCCTTCCAGGGCAGTGAGGGTGAAAGTCTGTCGGTGGATTGATCGATATCGGCAAAGTTTAAAGTTGATTGGTGAGAAAACGTCACACCCTCGTAGTGAACGCCTAAAAGGCAGCAGAGAAGTTCATCAGGATCATCGGCCACTGATTGATAATCAATCTTTTGACACTTAATCAGCGACAGTTGGTAGATTTTTTGGCACACCAAAATTTATCACACAAAGATCAGGATTAGCTGCCGTGGGAATTTAACGCTTGTAAAGGAACGTTAGAAAATGGATATTGAACGAGTTTTAATATTTTGTTCTCTTTACTTGCAAAGATGATACTTTAGCGAATCCGTTTCAATTTGATAACTTTTTTTTTATTCAACAATTCGTAGCACAATGTCGCGTTTTCTTTAAACATTGTTTCATTGTGCTAGTTACTACAATGAAAATCTACCATTTCTATTCTTCTCTCTGAGTTAGGTCATCATACAATTTAACTTAAAGTTTTTTAAGGTTTCACAATGCAGGAAAATCATTTCGTAGTAATTTTCCCATTTCACATTTTTCCTCCCATCCAGCCAAAACAGGCGGTGCTTATTTTCATTGGCCAGGTCAAAGCATACCAGAATCGCTCACGAAAAGGTGGAGCCTTTGATGGAGTTTTCAAACGGGAGAGTTTTCATAAAACGATCTCGTGAAGGATTTTTCCTTGCTGCCTTGGTTAATTCGGTAAAAATGAGATGTTCTCTCTCTCCCTCTCTCTCTTGCATTCATGTGGTGGTGTCACCATTAACATCACGAAGCGCAAGTGCGAAAACCCCTTTAAACGAGGGTGGTGAGATGAATTTTCCCACTACTACTCACATAAAAAAGCTACCCCATCATCACACTCGTGCACGGGTGATGGAAAATGTCGGTTGTGCGAACGAGAGAAACGAGCAAAGGAGTGAGATGAAATTTTTGTGCACCCTCTCTTGAATATTTCCCTACCACTTTTTTATTATTCCTTTCTTTTTTAAACTCCCTTTTTTCTATCGCATTTTTCGATCTACTCAGTATGTGAGCAAATCATTCCAAAGAACGAGAATCGACCAAAGTGTCCTGCTGTAGGCGATCATTGCAGTCAGTGAGAAATTGTGTTTTGACAAATGAGATCCCACTAACTGTGTGTTTTTACGAAGACGATGATGATGATGATGATGATGGTTGTGCTAGAAGATGGTGGTTCGGTTGTGTAATTGATGCCGCTACCAATCGTCGCTTCTCTACCAATGGCAATGGTTCGTGGGACAATTATTATGTTCCCCCAACGTAAACCACGCTTCAGGCGTCTGCATGGCTGTGTTTAGGAGAACAGCACCAGTGGGAATACCGGCTACTCTTCTACAAAGAGTAGAAAAATGTGAGGGTGAGAGAACGCGATCTCCCCGGAATTTAGTGGGTTGTATGTTTTTTTATTCCATTTCCCCCTCGTAAACCCAAACTGTATCCCACTAACTTCGATCGTGGCGAGGGTAGCATAGAAAAGCGTGAGCGCAACATTTTCTATGCGCGAGAGACAGCATAAACCGTGAGCATCCGTGGCGCGGGAGATGCATAGCGTTACAAGAAACAAACATTTCATCAAATTTCGTTCAATTGTTCCCGTCGTTGGTGACGATAGTGCGTCGATCGTTCAAGCGCGAGTCGGCCATCGTGTGTCGTGCACCGGTTTCGTTCATGCTTGCGGAAAAGCGAAAAATCATTTCCTTATGCTGGGGCTTTTCTAGTGAAAGAAAATAAAAGTGAAAAAGTTTGAAAAATTAAGTTAAACAAATTTGAGAAGAAATGAAGAGATGTAGTGATGAATATAACAAATAAATGTGTGAAATAAATACATAAAAGTGATTAAAGTACAAAAGAAAAACGAACAAAAATCGTTGCAGTGAGTGAAAATCCTATCATGTAACTTAAACTGTACAATAAGTGTTGTCTAATCATGGACAATGAACAGTGTTAGTGAACTTGGGAAGAAATATTAAATACTTAATTGGTGTGTACATAAATCCTTTCAAACGAATCGACAAAGAACAAGTGAGTATTATGTTCCATTTCTTCCAAAGTCATGGTCATGGCAAGTAATTTATATGAGCAAGTAATGGAAAACATTTAACAAGCTTAAAGTCGTATTTAGATAACTTACTTTTTTATTAACAATGCGTTAAAAATGCAACATTCTCCAAAATGAACTCTCATTTTCCACAATGTAAGAAACCGTATCAAACACTAATTTCTATGATACCAATCAAATGTAACCGCTTCTAATTGGTTTTTAACTGGGTTTGATCAAATAATTACACGTATTGCTTTCGTTCCTAAACAACGCAACGCCATGTAATGAATTGATTTGACTTCTGTTCAAAATTATCTTTACTACAATCTATTAAACTGTACGACAGACACACTAAAACAATGATACGCTTTAATTGATCTTACTAGTAAGATTTATGAAGTACAATTTAATGCTTTTGCTTTCTTTACGAGTTAAAATTCTCTGTTTGATTTTGTTGGATTAAAATGTTTTTCTACAAAATATTGCCGAAAGCTTGTAAAATTAAAGAAATTATTTTTTTAAAAAATTCAACTCAACAAACACGGGCTGTTCCTCAATACCAACAGAACAAAATGGCCGGCGAATGGGATATCAATGATGCGCACATACCCTTCATCCAGGAGCTTACGTACGAAAAGTTTAACGAATGGGCCGACGGGCACGTGCGGCACGTGTACCACCCGACGGACGATCACGCCCGAAAGCACATCTCGGGATGGGCGATGCGCAATACCAACAATCACAACGTTAGCATCCTGAAGAAAAGCTGCCTCGGTGTGCTTATCTGTACCGCCCGATGTAAGCTACCGAACGGGGGCCAAATTAATCTACGGCCCGCCATCTGTGATAAAGCGCGCCGCAAGCAACAGGGTAGGGCCTGCCCGAATCGTCACTGTAAGGCGGGTCGGTTGGAGGTGCTACCGTGTCGGGGACACTGTGGCTATCCGGTGACACACTACTGGCGACACACGGAGAAAGCGATCTTCTTTCAGGCCAAAGGGAACCATGACCATCCGAAGCCGGAATCGAAAACGTCCGGTGAGACGAGAAAGTTGATCGGTGCGACAGGGAGTGGAGCGAAGGGTGCGGCGGCTAAGAGTAAAAAATTGTCCGTACTTCTGCTAAGAGATGCAGCATTAGGAAATAAGGTGTGTGTGAGACGTTTTCTTTTATCATAAAGCTATCCATTCTAACTGCCTTTTGTACAATCTTCCAATAGCTTATGTCTCTGAAATCATCAAGTAAAGCGCTCGGTACTACAGGGTCGGAAATCCTACAGCCTCCACCACTAATTCCGGATCCCAGTTATGGTAGAGTTCATGTTTATTTTATGATATACATAATACAATTCCATTACAATAAAAATTGTTTTAATTTTTAGAAGATTCCTCAAAGTGCTCAACCTGTACCCGAACACCGTGCGTCTGTAGAGCTAAGCTTGGTCTCAACTCTCTGACCACTTCCCTATCAAGGTCCTCGGAAGGTAGTGGGATGTTCTTCGATTCATCTGGCCATCAAGCAACTCTACAAACTCATCACCATTCCAATGGGACGTGGCAATCATACGAGCCTACAATTGAATCCTTCACACCGTCCTCTGCATACGAAGGACCTGGAGGTCCTGGCAATGGTTCCTGCAATTCTAGCTTAATGAACGAGTGCTTCCATCCGGAGGAAATCTTCCAGCTTGATCAGCCCCTTCGACAGCAACAGCAGCAGCAACACCATCAGAACACCAATGGAGGTACACCGGCCATAGTTAATCAACTGGCTACCACAACTCCGACCACTCTGCTTGACCTCGGCAGTGGAGCTATCTATAAGAAGTGTAACCAAATCAGCCCCGAGTACATATTCGGAGCGAATACCTCCTCAAGTACTGGTGCTGACTCATTAACCGGCGCTTATCACACCTCGAATCAATCCTGCTCGTATGGAACTTCCGCGAATGAAAGCTGTAACACAGCGGTCACTACGGACCATCATCTTACGCTGCACAACAGCAAGTACTTCGCAGGTGATGCTAGCTATAACAATCTTCCTCATGATGAAAGCTCTTCCAAGGATTTGTTAAGATACATCAAAAAGGAAATTGGTTCCACCAACGCGGGAAAAACTGCACTCAGCGATAACGGCCTTAGTGGGACAAGAGCGCGATCGTACGAATGTGATCAGAATCAATACAAAAAGGCTTCCTACACCTTCCGAGGGACATCCACTATTGGAACCTACTTTAGCAATAGTGTCAATAATAATAGCAGTAGTATCGTTAACAACAATAGTATAACCTCGGCGGTATCACCCAACAAACAGGCTAATTATAACCATCTTACAAACGAACCATCTGTCAATTACGATTATCACTCGACCGATCATACCACCTCCCCGAGTAGCCATACGAACTCTAACTTCTCCGACCAGACGTTCGGTACGAGTAGCTGCAGCTACATGAGTACGTCGGTGGCAGGGCCACAGCACAACCAGGAGATACATTACTCTTATGCTGCCGGTGATAATTATCGTTTCGGGAGCAATTACGCGAAGGGTTCGTCGCTTGCACCCATTCACGGTGGTGCATCGTTTCAAGCAACAGCAGTGCAACAAATGCATCCAGAGCTACCACTAGCTGCATATGAATTTTATTAGAATGCAGCGAGCTTTCGTGGTAAATAGTCGATATGGTGAAGAATAAATGATTGATGAGGAAACTATGAAATATTTTAATTTTTTGTAATGTATGAGAAATTTTTACAGCAGGAGCTTATTTTGCTCGAGGAGAGCATATCATGCAAACGATTCCTTGAATAGATCGCCGACTGTACTATACTATGCACCGTTAAGCTATTCAGTGGTTTGTCATCCTTCTACCTCCTCCCAATCCACACAAGGTCCAGTTATTGTTTCTCGAACACACGCTAGAACTATCAATTGCGCAAATATCGAAGCAAAATGGCTCAACTGTGCCCGATATCCTTTCGGATAAGGAGGATCCCGGTTGGATGCCGTCCAACGGTGACAAAACAAATAAAGCACATTGCATACCATCAGGGACGATACAAACCTTAAGCGCTAGCGCCACCTGTATGTGATATTTTGTAACTGAGCATATATCCCTCTAGCGGTGAAACATGAAAGCAAACTACTTCTTGCAGTTTCGGTCAAATTTGAATTATTCACGCAGTGTCCGTTAAAATTGTTAATTTCGCACGTGTGTGAAAGAATTTTTCATTTAAGAAATTAATTTAAACCATAAATTTATAGATAATGGATGTTTGTAAAATTTAAAATTTCTCGGTTTTCGCATCAGTATGATGAGTTTACTCTTTCGCTGTCGCTCAGTGTGGTTTATCGTTAATGTATTGATTTGCGATTCTTATCAGAATTTATTCAATGTTTTCGTTCCGTGTTAAAAATTATCTCCTAATGCACACTCTCTAGCTTCTAATCAACCAAACACAGGCTGAAACACCCACAAAACATATGCAAAAATTTCCTGTTCCTATTGTGAAATAACACAATTCAAATGGAAATGAATTCAGTGTTCCTCCACCTTATAGCAAATTCCTTCCCTCCCCACAACAGAAGCCGAAGAAACACCAAATACCGTTAGTGGACGTCGAGTAGCTCACGGCTTAGTTAGTTCCGAAGGCGGAAAGAACCTTGATCATCGGTTGCCCGCTCAACATGGACCGGTTTTGGGACCGGCGGGTGTCTAGACGGCTTGTTTGAACATGCGCCAACCGGGGGAACGAGACGATAAATTGTTAACGTTGGCGCTTTATTGGCATCGGGTGGCGTTTTACTAAGCGCACGATCAACATTATACTCAACCTTCCGAAGTACGCTGCATGGGCTCGAAGCATAGTAAACTCCTGGAGGTAGCGAAACTTTCCCTTTCAGTGTCAGTTCACACCTTACCGTTTACATCTGATATGTTGTGATTTCGCAACTCGTCATCTATTCCCTGTTTGTTACTTTGAATTACGTTTTAATTACAAATAAATAAAACCTACAAGTCCACAGTGCCATTATCGCTGATTGACTCCACACACCCAGTATTGCTGCAAGTAGCACATTCTAAGTGACAGTGAAATATGATCAACACACTTGAGGCACGCCGGGCACAATATATCCCGTACTGGTCACAGGCTATCCTTCTAACGTCCGACACCTAGACAGTACCGCGGTATGTAAACAATCCGATGCGATCGGATGACAAGAACTTTGTTTTCAAATCAACGAACCACTACTATCCACTCACGTGTCATCGTGCGCTCTTCCTTCCCTTTCATTCCCAGTAAATAAACAATTCGTTTCAAGTTGCTGAAAGCCCCTGGGAATAACAAATATAAGAATGTGCAAAATGGACGCATTGAAAATGTTCATCTTTTACGATCCAAGCACGAATCACTCTTCAAAAATGACTCATTAACTCTACACCTTCCCAAAGAGCTGTTTGTGATCGAGCACTGCTTCAACGTTTAGTATTAATTCTAGCAGCGTTTGAAATTGTCGCCCGTGATTAAAAATAGCTTCCCGTCGTTCTGTTCCGCTTTCCCCAACCGATTCTTCCGGCTCGGTACTATTTCATTTCCTGTCCAGAGCGGCCAACTAAAACAACAAATCGTACCCATATGCTAAGTTCAAAAGCTCGTATAAGTGCCGTGCCCCCACCGAACGAGTCTCACTTGGCCGGCCCTCTTGACGTAAACAGCAGTATGGAGACGCATTCGCTTCATTTAACTTCACCACGCACATAGGCTAGAAACAAAACGTACACCATCTTACCGAGGGTTAGTACCCCTACCGGTTTTAGCAGGCGATAAACAACGGAAGGGGGTAAAAAATAAAAGCCAAACAGCACTCGGCACCGCCGTAGACACTTGCTCACTGTCCAACGGTATCTCCTAATGCTGCATCGCTCAGGGTGACGTGATGCTGGCGCTTAACAATGTGTTCCACTGCGCACTAGAGAGGTGAAGTTCTAGTAAACAAACAGCCAACCGATAATTATATCATCCGATTAGGAATGGTAGCGTCGTCACGCCCGGCAGCCATCGTTCGATTACTTTGCCGTAGATTCGTATGCGTGATTCGTGCTGATGCAATTAGTGGAAGTAAACTTTTCTCGTTCTAAAAGCGAATAAGAGCTGTCAGTGAAGACGAGTAGTCTACCAGGGTTTGATCGTAATGTCAAATTGATCGTTTTTATCGATCGAAAGGTACACGCAGGGATGTACTTTCCCCACATCCGCCAAAGATAGCGTTACTCGTGTGATCTTATTTTATACGAACAAAAACAACACATAACCTAAACAACCAAAAATAGCTTCTCCTTTCGAAACGTTTTTTTTTCTCTCTTCTGCTTCAATGAACCATTCCCCTCAATTGGTTGTAAATTCGAACGGTAGCATTCCGGTCGGAATGTGTTGACCACCAATATATATAGGTCAAGGAAACCCACCCGAGACCGTTCTGGATTGCGAACACTTTCGATGCAATTTTTGGGTGCCCAAATATCTTCAAGAAGAGAAACAAAAACCAAAATAAGTGCAATGTGATAAAGGTTTTAAAGTCCGTTTCGAATAGTTTCCAAAAGTCGCTTTAAAATTCATTCATACCTGTTGTACTACTCTGGCGATCGGTGAAGACACGATGGGCGGTAAAAAGAAGTAAAATTTGGTATTCAATTTTATCCACCCCAAGGTTAACGATACGATTTTCGGCAATGTTTTTGTTTACGGGTTATTTTTTAAACCGTGGGCTGAGGTTGATGAGAAAGTTTTGACATTTATGAGCGATAAATTACGATACCTTCTCAAGGAAATTCCTTTTTCTTATACCAAAGCTAAATTTAAATAATGTAAATTGTTTACAAATTAAAATTAAAATGATTTTTAAGGTAACACTACCTTAAGTAAAGTAAGTTAAAATAACACTAAAGGGTGTCCGTGGTGGTCAACAAAACTGACAAATAAGCTTTTATCCTTTACCCTACAAAGCATTGCACTGTAGCGAGGGGTTGGGCGATTAGTTATGTAATAGTGACAAGCCCCACTAGAAAAACAAAGTCTATAAACATCAACACCAATTACGATGGCTAGTGATCGTTGACATTTTGATAAGATAAGAAACAAGCTCCGCGTCTTCCGCTTATCAGCTGCCCAGTGCAAACGGTGCGTACTACTGTTTACTCACGATTGCTTTCATGTTGGCATGGTCTTTAATAGTGTTGGGTCAAGAGCGAAAGAGGTACCTCAATCGCTCCGCTCATCTTATTGTGCGCGCTCCCGCACAGCCCACGCGAAAAAGGGGTAGCTCCGTACGGAGCGCTACACACAAGAGCGATCGTGCGATGCGCTCTCAGGAGCGAAGTTTCGCACCACAAGGAGCGCTACACACAGGAGCGATTGTGCGATGCGCTCCCATTTGAAAATTTTCTACGGCTATAGCCGTTTTTTGGGAAATTTTGTAAAAAATTTTAAATTGATATATTTTAATGCGAAATTGTTGCAATAAGTTTCTTTACACTCAAATAATACTTTAAAAGAGGTAAAGCATAAAAAATAACAAAAAAATAAAAAAAATATTTTTAACTCGAAAATTTCATAAGGCTTACCCCTGCCATTTTATTGAGCAATTTAGCAAAATTTAAAAATTTGTTTTATTTTCAAGCGAAATTGTTACAATAAGTTTCTTTTCACTCAAATAATGCTTTAAATTAAAAAAAGCATAAAAAAATTAAACAAATTAAAAAAAATTTAAATTTACTAATCTCCTAGGCTCATTTTTGCACCAACTCGGACCAACGGATCGCCAATCTTTAACCTGTGGTCGATAGATGGCACCAATGGCTACATTTTCTTCTTGGACAGCAATGCTCTCAGGTGTCCGTGCCGGAAGTTATTCGAGGAACCAAGTTCCTTACCCTGTTTGAGAAAATGTAAAATTTTCCTCATTTTTGAGCAATTCAGCAAAATTTAAAAAAATGATTTATTTTAATGCTAATTTGTTGCAATGTGTTTCTTTACACTCAAATAATGCTTTAAATTAAAAAAAGTATAAAAAATCAGAAAAAATTTTTTAAAAAATTTTCAACTCGAAAATTTCATAAGGCTTACCCCTTACGTTTTTTTTGGGAAATTTTGCAAAAAAAATTAAATTGATTTATTTTAATGCCAATTGGTTGCGATGTGTTTCTTTTCACTCAAGTAATGCTTCAAATTAAAAAAAGAATAAAAAATCAGAAAAAATTGAAAAAAATTGACCCAACACTAGTCTTTAACGCTTAATGGTATCAATGATGAAAATCTGTTGTATTGTTTAGGAATACTGTTAGTCATTTAAGAAACCGAATGATCATTTCCTGTCACCTCCCACATTAAGCGCAGTGATCAATAGTAGATCTTCTCATCAAGAAACCATGTGTAACAATATGGTTCACTTCCTCATATTTCGACTGGTAAACAAATCATTACAATACCTCTTGTCCCATACATTCTTGTGCTCCTAACGAAATGTGTTTGTTTACAAGCATGTTCCGATCGACCTGCCATGAACCGATGCGATCCTTCGGCGTACTTTGGAATCGCTTTCACGGCTTACACGGGACTTCGCATAAACTCACTCGTGATCCAGATTGTTCAATTACGTTTCAAGTACCATTTTCAGGTCACCTTTTTTTCCGCAGAGAACAAGCGTTTGTATTGTTTACACGCCAAAAAAACAACAGGCGTGCAAAACTTCATACTTCACCCATCCGATCGCAATGACCTTCGATTCGGGAGCATAGCGGAACTGATAGCCACATTCGGTGTCAGGAAAAGGAAAAGAATCATTAGCGTGATGATTTCGCCAACTCACTACAACCCAAGACATGTTCGAAACACAAAACAACACACATGTTTGCGGTTTGTTTCGCTTCTAACCCAGTCCCGAGAACGTCTGCGCAATGCTTGGTGTTGATAAAGCATTGCAGTCAATGCTAAGCTGAAATTTCATCATACCATTGCCACTTATTCTCGTTCGCTTCTCAACTTTCTTCTCAACAAGCACGACATGTGTGCACCAGCGGTAGTATTTTGACTGCAACATGACGGATTTTGCGTCGTAGATTCACCAGATACACATAGGGAGTGGAGGGATGGGTAGGACGCATGGTGCATGTGCAACTAAGAAGCAAATGCGATAGACACAGAGAGTCACACTTGATGCAACGCCATATACACGTGATTTCGGGAAGAGCCCCTTGCAGTGTGGATCGTTTTGAAACAATGTTAAACGATTCGTCTAGTGTGTGGAGTAAAGCTATGAATGTGTTTTCTTTTTTCGTAATTAAACAAAAATTGTTTGAAAGCGCACATTCTCACTAGCTCCATTAAAATTGTGTCCAAGAGTAGAACACAACCCGAAGCATTGTTTTATGTCAGTGTCGTTTAATGGATTTCTTTCTATTTGGATCGAGCTGCATCTTATGTTCCAAACCACACTAGAAACTCAGACATCAGTCATTACAGTGCATGAGTACGTTCCGGAGAAGAAATAACCCAGCAACTGTTGCATCGATGAATCAAGGGTGGTTTAATCTGTTCACACGATTTAATGTGAAAGCTGTTTACTTTACTACAATTTCACAAAAACGGTTCCCCATCCGCATCGACTGCAAGACTGAAAGACGAACGTTGTTTCAACAATAACAGCCACAAATATTAGAATCCTAACGTTGTTGGAAGCAAAATATTTATTGCTTCCTACTGTGTACATGCATACACACATGCAAACCCCCCACGGGATACAAATAGTTGCCAACAGAGCTAGACCGGAGAAGAACGGTGTTATTGGGGAGGCCCAGATGGAAACGGTCTAGAGCAGCCTGGGGCAATTAAGATAGAAGAGTTGCCACTAAACCAGCTCGAACTGAAACTTGCTTCCCACAATGTATGCGATCGATCAGATTAAACGATCACCAAGCTAATGAAGGCCCAGACAGTGGGCAAACGTTTGCAAACTGATTAGTGCTCGAGAAGCACTTGATACGATTGAGCCGCTGAAGCCGCATGTGGAGTGCCACATGTTTAGCTAAAGCATGCCTTACTTTCTTTGCCACCTTACACGCCTTCGTACTTAACACCCGCTCAAAAGCAAGTTGGAATTCTTGGACAACAGCTCTGTTGTTCTTGGGCACTCATAGAAAGAATAGTTCTCCATCCGTCCAAACGAACGTCATGTGTTTTGGAATTGGAATTTTAGATTTAATCTTCTGACGATTGAACACTGCACAATGTACGAAATCTGCACACCTCTGCCAACATCTACAGTAAAGCGACAGCTCTCTTCAAGTCTCTAAATTGAGCGTAATTATTCAAATTTATTCCAAAGGTACTGAAAGTTCTTAGCTTATCCAACGCTTCAGTTCCACCGTACCCATTCGTTTACTCTGTTGTCAACTTCCTGGAGCCAACATATACCAATCAGCTGCCAGCTTTCAACAAAGCCTTACCGGCAGGGGAGTGCAGACCGGTTAAGAAAAGAGTTAATTCTTGCGCACCCACGATATCGCGCCAACCCCCTCACAAAGCGCTCGTGACCGGCATACGGGAGTGTAAAAGCCGCTAAGGTTAACTTGAAGCTCGATGTTTTGACTGTCACGAATGCGATGCCGGCGTTCTGGAGCGATTACAAAAATTCACCTTTGTGCATGTGGAAACAAACAAACAAAGAGTGGAGCTTCTTCGGAGTTGCATGTACAGTGCGTATTCATTGAATTGCGATGCGGAAATATGAATTTAATGCAACAAATTGCTTTTGAATGGAGAATCAACGTATTGAAGAAGAATATTAAAAGCATGAGAAATACTGATGAGTTGAAGTGAAGTACAGAGTACGAGTCCTTTTATGGTGATACGATCCCATATCGTGTAATCAGCTTGTTTATGATTTTCCTCCATTTCAAACTGTTGAACCAAGAACCAACCGAAACCAGTATCGTTACCTTCCTCCATCGCAAATATATTGAGTCACTATCCAGTTCCATCCAACTCAGGCGAACAACAACGAGACATTTTAGATTTCGTTACCTTCGTTACGATGATAAGCTAACACAACGGAACCTTCTCCCGTTGATATGAAATCCATCGTAACTGACCTTGCGCTTTTTTTTAAATCATCAAAACAAAAAAAACTCCAATGCAACCAAACAGAAGAAAAAACAACGGATCTAAATGTATTTAGTTGTTGGTCTATGTTTTTTTGTGTTGCTTTTTTCTAACATTTATAAGCGAAAATAAACGAAACGCATTTACGAGCGACTTTAACAACAACGCCCAATGGTAAAAGCCACGATGAAAACACTACGGATATAGGTAAACAACAACGGATCAACAACGCGATAAACCGGATTTCGGTTTTGCTTTGCTAGCTCAAATCTTGCCATACAGGCAAACCTATGCAGCGAGTGACAAATGGCGCTGTGGATGCCGATAAGAACACACTCAGTAAAGAGTGAGCTAGTATTGCATCAGACTTTTGTTATCGCAAGGTGGAAGAGCAAACAAAATGCACACAAGAAGGCAAATGGTTCACATAAATGCTGCTTGTTCGAAGTTAACATTTTGATACTACCGGTCGCAAGATATTACCGGGAAGTTCACTGGTCCGGAAACCATCCAAACCGAACGTGATCGTGAGCGCAGCGCATAGTGTGAGGAACGCATAATGGCGCGTAACTCACATTCGTGATGTTTGTTTCTTTTATCTACAAACTCCCAAAAATAGAACCCATTTGGCCACAGCGGCCAGTCGGACCGGTGTTCACACTGCTTTCAGTCTAAGCCCGTAGTCCAACGTCCGATAGTCCACACCTCATTGTCAGTCACTAAGACACACGGTGCAGGGTTGGTTTGCAGCTAATTTGATGCTCTTTTAGCATTTTGACACCTTTCAATCGCATACCAACGTGACATGCTAAGTAGAAGCTAATAATAATTACTAATAGTATCCATCATGTAGCATAAATTCCATCCCATTCACGACCCTCAGTAGGAATCTCTTGTTTGTGTTAGGAATTGTTTTTGAAGCAAACAAAAAAAAAGCGAAAGTCCCAACTTTAGTATCATCATTAGCGAACCCTTCACTGCCAAGTCTCGAGTCAAAATTTGACCTAATTTCGTCCATTCGTCTATGACCGTTTGCTACAGTATGTGATGGCACACCGTGTTTCCGTCTGCTGCTATCTTCTCCTCAACTGCCGATGTATCTTCTCCTCAACGATGGTACCATGTCCGAAGGTTGAGTCCACGGATATCATATCCCCTTTCCCATACCATCGCACAAATTAAGTATCGTTGGTGAACGTGGCATTCGGCACAGCAGACAAGCGAGTATGGCCTCGTGGGAGAGAATGTTTTTGAGAAAAATTTCCATCGCCTTTGGACGGTTTGTGTATGAGTGGAGGAAGCTACGTGATAACGATGCGTAGTAGCAATGTGACGTCGTGATGATTGATAAAAATAATTCCGGCGTTGTGTGCGTGTTCCTGGAGTTAATAACAAAAACCAAACCACGTGGTTTACCATGGAGTTTCATTCAAACGCTCAGGTATCCCCGGTTGAGATTGACATTTCAGAGCACTTGTGGAGTTGAAGTTCGTTGACAGATGAGCGCGTGGTTTAGTAATACGATCGTTTTAGCACGTACACCATGAGAAGGAACATTTCTATGCTTGGCTGATGCAATATCTGTGAATTGTTTTCCTACCCCAAAACACCAAACAATGTGTAGAAACTTTCGTGTCTAATACGGGAGCACAGCTGTGTGCGGGACACGTAATTGATTCCATCGCTTCGCCGTTGTCCTTGAGGGAAAAAGGCGAAGTGCGAAGAATACATTTGCAAGTTCCTCGGACAACCAACTCGCGACACGGCGAGATAATCGGTGAGGAAAACCATTTTCAAGGTGAAATCACCATTCCTTCTAATCGCCAAACAGCGACCACAGGCAGCAGCCTGTCTCGGCGTTGCTAAAAGGTGTTTGACACGGGTAAATATGCGGCGTTATCGGTACGTGTATTCTCTTATTCCAGCTGCATGGGAAATGAGATGCGCCGTAGACATGTTCGGATCGGACACATGTCAATACACCGTTACCGTTGTATCTAAATACGACCACATTCCGGATTCATTGCTTTGCATAGAACGATCAGGCCTGAACGATCGGTTTCTTAACGCCGTCATTCGCTGTCCAGGGAAGTGTTAGGAAGGGAACACTTGTGTCAACAAATGATCACAAGATGGGAAATTCCAGAAAGCTTTCGCCCTAATTAAGTGAATTTAAGATAAGTCATAGAGTAATTAGAAGAATTGTAGTAATCGCTTTGCTAGAGATGGTGCGATGACAAATAGACCCCAAATATGGTTTATTACTCAGGATATTTTCTTGAGTTCTTGCCGAATCTGAGTGTATGTGAGTCATCATATCTAAAGCTAAAAGCCAATCAACTAATCCACTTTGTTCGCATAACACGTCCAAACAGCTGTCAAAGCAATGAGTAATCCATCGCTCTACTTGCACCACATCAGACTCCTGCAACAAAGCGACATTCTTGATGATTAAGTGTATCAGACATTTCTACGTCTACCCCATCATGTACACAAAGGTGTTGCATTGTTTTCAATAATTATCCTTTTCTACCCACAAAACTGCACACAAACGTGGAATGTCTTCTGTAAAGAAGCGATCGAATGATCAATTTGTATAGTTAGTAATGCGATAAAGGTAAACGATCGTTTTCAAAACTGGAATTACTAAGCTTAATTCAGTCGGTAACTTTCCATCGACCCGCAAGAAAAAGAACTCTGTCCAATAGCGAAACTGGTACCGATCGTATGTTTCTGTTTACCCTGCTCCAGTCAAAAAGGTAGATTATTCTTATCAAACGTGAGTCACTTTTCTCTTTGGACAAGGGTTCTCCTTGTGATACTACCTTTTTACTACCACACAAACACAACAAAAGGGCGAATAATAACAACAAAAGAAACAGTATCAGTATCACACCGGTTTAGTGCATTCATATGAAGTATCTGTTCAGAAAGCTTCTTTCCTTACTTTACGCTTTTATTGAAGCAGTAACATAAACAAATTCTCGCTCGTGCAACAACCACAAACAGTACTAAACGAACCTGGTTTATGATGCGGATATAATTGAAACACCACCAGAAATAGCATTTCCCATCCGCATGCTTCTACACAATTATTTAGTGCTGAAAATAACGCGTTAAAAAAACGCATTACTACGACGTGTGAAGGAACATTTGCGTAAATAAATTATAATAGTACGTTGTTTTTTTTCCTTCCATTCGTTTATATCACTTCTTTAAAAGTACAAAAACTCTCCTGTCCTATCTGAGCTTCCTGTGTTATAGAAAACTGAGCGCAAATCACTATGAGCTGGTAGGAAGTTATTTGCGTACGCATTCTCAAGTTCAATGCACCAGCGTCGTCGCATCGAATGAAATATTACAAGGAAGTGTCACAACCACGAAAACCAAACATTGCGTCAGAAATTCGATCTCAAGTGTGTTTCTTTTGCACTCGCCGATGGTTACAAAAAAGTATTAATATTCCAAACCGATGCGGATGAGAGATGTTCACGATCAGAGCAAATTTCGGACTCTGCTGTGGATGATTCTTGCCTATGGATTCGTGTTTTTATGATACATAATATTGCACTTGGGGACGGGTACGTTTGTGTTTATGCTCATCGAACCATTTAAATTGGGGGGAGATGGTAAGAGGGAGCAGTAAAACTGCATCTTCAATGTTGCAGAAAACGCACTCTGGAGGCTCGTCCCACGATGGAGCTTTAAAAAGCCATGCCCTTCATTGTTGACCTTCGTTTCGATGACACGACGCAGTAGCCGAAATAAAGCCGCACTTTAATGGGAGCCCTTAAAAAATGGTGAAGAACGGTGTGACTGGGGCGTGTTGGCCAAAGCAGGGAAGATGAAACCGGTTTCGGTCACTAAACGGCATGGAGCATTCCTCGACGAGGGACGACTGCTGCGTAAAGATAAACATGGCATTGGAAAAGGCGTATTTTTTTTCTTGGTCCCTATCTGGTTATATTATGCCCGAATGACACTCCCTGGGCTGTGGTGAGTATTAATCTGGTGAATACAAAAATTATGTAATAAAACTTCTAACAGTGTGGAAGGGTTGGACCAAACAAATAGGAATGGCATGTTTATTATATCTACAAACACAATTGTTATCATTCATCATCGTCAAACAAGTAGTACACGTAATTCGGTAGCACATCGACTAATTAGATCTACATGACTTTTCCCACTCGATCATAGGGAACAACAGAACAACAAAAAATCCAAAATGTTCAACAACGATCGATACAAGGATCGATAAGGTGTGTTTATTGCGTTTCAAACTATAGTTATTTAAACTGTTTTTACAAATTACACATATGTTGACCTTCCCGTATTTCATGACGGTGACGAAATGGTTCCGATAAACACAGAAGCACAACAACCACCATCAACTACTAAAACACTCGCAAGACCAAACCAAAGCAAATCGTTGGCTGTCATCCGAATGTTTTGCTTTCCTTCAATCACGCAGATAATCATGAACGAATTCGCTCACTCTCTTCCACTTTGACGGTGACTACTACCGCTACTACCTACTACTACGTCAACAAATCGAAAAAAACCGCGTTTGTATGCCAAATCTTCTTAGCTGACGTAATCGAATGGATTGCCCTTTTTAATTGCTTACCTCAGCATGTATCAAGACCGCGTAAGAGTAGGTACACGATTGTCACAACAAAATTTCGAACGGTTAAAAACGGTACGAATGTGGCAAGATAAAAACGAACCAACAAACGCAGAACATCGTCGAATGGTTTGCGCACTTGTGAGGCATCCGAAAACGATCGAAGGATGATCATGTCCATCCATTGCAACATCGTCACCGGGATTTTTGGTGATGTTTACGTACACTTTCTACACCGTGTCGTATCGTCGATGACGCACCGTAAAGAAAAAGGGTACAATTCAACTACTTAAAGGCTGTTTACAATAACCATTACTTGATACTATCAAAGTGATACCGCAGTTGTAAAATGGGTAATAATAGCTTTATTGAACCCTTTGCTCTAATCCAATTCTAATCATTTTGATAGTGTCCACTCTAAAGGATGCTTGTAAAATTGCGATAATCAATCCAATTCAAACTAACCAAACATTTTTTTCATTTATTCACTATGGTTAATTTTTTTTAAAATAAAAGCATTTCTTTTTCTTATGAATGACATCAATCTGACCATTCAAGACGTTGAGTTACAAAGAAACGAATCGGAATAATCTGGATCGATTACGGTCACCAATTGTTCGTGATATATGGTCCGGCTGGGTGGTTTTGCACAATTCAACTCGGATTATGATCGGTCTTTATTGTACCGAGCTGCGGTGTTAAATGCCCTTTACGCCAGACCAATCATTGGTCAGAATGGACAGTAATGCTTGCAACCAGACCGACCACGACACTGATAATGTTCACGCTTAATCCTTCCCAACCCTGGCTGTGGATGAATCAATCAACAAGGGATGTGGTGATGACCTTGCAATGTTTGCAATCTTCGCTAATGCCTTTTCCAAATGCCAGAAAAGGTGAGCCAAAGTTATCGATGATCGCCATGGTTAGGGCAATCTTTTCGATAGTAAAAATAACATTTTATTACCATGTGGTGTGCACCCACTACTTCACACGTTTCTGCAGATGATAGCGGACATCCGAAAACTCCCTTTCTGGGTGTTCTTTGTTCCCGGTAATGTGCTAATGGGACACAAAACGTACGGTTGGGTTTGGTACGAAGTTATCAAACTGCTACTCACGATGCCCGCGTTATCATGGCCGATAAGACATCTCCAGGTGTAGTTTTGTTAACAAACGGTGCCCCATAGTTGTAGGGTGCCTGTACAACAAATACAACAGTGCTACAGATACGTAGACACACGCGAAGTACGATTTCATTTTCATTTCTCATCCATCCACCGTGAACCGGTTTCGGGCGGTATACTATTAAGGGTGAAAGATTAGGGCACTGCCACTACCTACTGATGGTGCTGATGCCACAAACGTGGACCCAATTACTGACGCAGATGAAAAAGCGCGAACCTATCATCGGAGGAAAATGCCGTTGTCTGTACTTGCAGCACTGATAATATAGACGCTTCTTCTGGACGCAATTGGAAGTTGGACACAATCAGCGGCAAGTCTGTGACCCTGCTCCTAGATCTGCTTCTCCGTACCGTACCAACTATTGCCGACCCGACAGAAGGCCTTCACTGTTTTTGTGTGCGTCAGTCCGGAATCGGAATCTGGAATCTTTTAGCCGCTGTAGGTCTCGGACTGACAAGGCGAAAACTGTTTTCCTCACATTTTTTTTTTGCAAATATTTCTATCGAGCATGTCTCGCACGTCTGCCAACGAGAGCGATATGTGTTTCGCTAAATAAAGCGCAATTGTTTCTTCCTGCTCTTGCGTCCGTTCCCGGCGATATGAAACCAGTATCGACAGGCAAACAGGCGTGTCGTGTGGTTGGCCTTTTTGCATAGAATTATCACTTCATGTGCTGGATGTTTTGGGGCTGAGTTGATGTCGTACTTGCATGCAACAACCCCCAGACACTGGAGTTGAATTTGAACAACAAATCGACGATGACAAATGATTGATCGTAAGAGGTTATGTTTTTTTTCTTTCTCACCTTTTTACGACTTATATCATTTTAATTATTCTTAATGTCATTTGCGTTTCTAAGGGTAAACAATCGCACTGTTTATCCACAAGATTTGTCGTCGCGATCATGCCATAACATCAGACCGGACATAATGCGTCGTTGGCTATTCTCTCTTCCCTGTTTGCGGGAAAATATGCGAAACATCCGATCGGTAGCTGATGTTGTTGTTGTTGTTGCGATAGGGGCTGGGGCTACGAGGTTTTCGTGCTCTAAACAACAAATTGCGTCTCTAAGAGCATAAGCACGATCAACCAAGGCATACCACCCACCCATCGTCGCATTAGCAAGTAAACTGATCAGTTTACATTTTTGCTATTGAGTTGCGTACTGCAGAACTCGTTGGAATTTCTTGGTTCTCTTTTTCTTGGATAGTTCCTAATTCTGGTATCAACGTTTCTTACACCTCCAGGATTGATCCTCACGTTTGTTTACGGAGTTGTGGAGAGGGTTACCGAGTACCAGAACGTCCAGAGCAATCGAACAGGCGAACTTACATTTGCGGTGCGAAACATTCCTGCTCCTGCTTAAAGCCGCTAAAACCGGTTCGGAAAGTTGTGTTTGTAAACATAGCATACATACAAACAGAGGTGCGCGCCCGCGCACGGGACCATCGTCTAAGGGCTGCGAAGAATCACTCAAACACGCAGTGTCGATCTTTTCCACTTGATCTTCTCATTGCCTAGCCTCCACATGACTCACCGGCAAGCATTTTCGAAAGCATTTCATTTTCATTTTCGCAGCCGTGCCTTCTTTCAACCGAGACACAATGTGGTGAAACAAAAACAAGATCAGCTCAAAACCTTCCAAGGGCGAAAAGAGATCTCGGAAGCAGAAAACTTGGTCGGCCACATATGAAGCAGACTTCAATTTTGGGCCCATTAAGTAACCACGTTTGGAGGCGTGCTTTGTTTCTGGAAGAACGGCATGGGGCGGTAAGCGACGAACGGAATCTTCTCGAGTCGAGAACAGGCATAACAGAACGAGACTCATACCAAAAACAATCAACATAATGCGTGTAGCTTCTTTTCTCTTTATTGCTGCTTACGCGATGATATATCCACCGATGAGGAGAAGATCGAGTGTAGTTTAAGTTGAGAAATTAATCAAATTACTTAATTTTTTACGCTTCTAAGGCGATATCTCCCACCAAGCCGTAGTACGGATTGTTTGGTATCGCTTTTGAGGTTATATTTGCTTTGAATATCTACGCTGCAAGTGTCCAAACCAAGTCACAGACGAAAATTTGTTTATTTATTCGTCACTGTTACTATTCCAATTCCCCAGACTGTTTGTCGACTGTCGTACCGTGGTTAATAACCTCGATATGATGTTATTAATGCTAAAAAAATATAAGCTTTCGTAAAGTGAATCTAAATTCCTTGTGGCAAATGTTCATATGTGCCACTTACCGATACGCCAACGTTTGTTAACGCGCACTTGTGAGAGTTCCCCAAAAACCCGTCACTCTGTGGAAACATTTGTGGAAAATTCCTGCTTCTGCAATTGTGCTGGTACAGCTGTTTATGAACAAAAATATAGATAAGAAAGGACGGGGGATGGGAGTATAATGTAAAGGATGATAGGGAGCGCGAATCATAAATAGAACCGGGCATCTGGAAGAAGATACACAGTGCGCGGCGTAGGGTTTCTCGTTTCTTGGCCAAACTATTTTTATGTGCTTTTTTTCCTTACTTAATTTCCACCATTTTCTGATGCAGAGAAAAACACATGTTCAATTTTATGATTGCACCGGCAAAGCCATTTACAAGAACAGTAAACATAATACCAGCGATGACGAGTACGCATGCAGCACGCACACTGCTTCAATTACGTCGCTTTACTGTTGGTACAATGCTTACTAACACCAACTCATACAAGTAGAGACAACAAAAAAACAATATTATTTATTTATATTTCTATATATAATATTTTTTTATATTTATAATACGAATTATTTAGTGAAATAGAGAGGAAAAAATGTTCCACAATGTAATGGTTGCAATAGAATGAAAGCGTGTTAATAAATTGTCAAACATATTCATACAATCCGTCCGCTTTCCAGGTTTCATACCGGCAAGCCATTATTTTGAAGGCCACAGCAAAATTCGTGGCCCATCCAAAACATCGCCGTATCACGCCACCTTGCCACCTCCAGAAAGCCGGTTCCACAAACTTACCTGTAATGTGTCTTACGCACACCACCCTTCGTATTAAGGGATGGAATGGAGACGGCATGGTACCGGAAGAGTGGTGAAAGAATAGGTTGCCTGCGTTGTCATGGAAGGGGACAGAGAAAACTAGGGAACTCGGGAAAGAGGAAGAAATTGTTTTGAGAAACTGCGTCGTAGCAAAACCGTGCCCCGGAACGGGAACAGCCGGCATTAATGTGTGAGTGTGTTGGAAGTTTCGTGTTTTTTTTTATGTTCTCCCCGGTAAATATTTTCCAACCACACAGAAAAAAAGGCAAACGTGCCTACCGATAACCAAAACATAGCTCGAATGCTGCAACATTATATGTTCACATTATGCGAAATTCTATTCGTAGCTAGATCCATTTCTCACCGACCGTCGAACATGTGGTGTTCATTTCAAGATCATTTCAACCCCATAAAAATTTTGTGTATAAAATTTTCCTTTTTGGGAAGGATTTTTTTGTTCGAATGCTCGCATTACGGGTCCAGAAAGTGAGCGCTATACACGTAGCGCTGCGTTGCGTTTGCGTGCGGTATGATAAGAGAAGAGCCGTCGACATCGCGCACCCTAACGCACACTAGTGCGAGAACTTATGCTATGTAAAGAGGTGGTTGATGCAAGTATGGATAAAACCAGCAGTATATAGAGAGCTGTGTATAAAGTGACGAACGGTGGGCTAAGAATTTCGTATAGAATACAATTTAATGTCCGTGAAAAAATATATTCCTTAGCAGTGAAGTACTTTTCCAAAAATCCTACGGATATTCAAAATTCCCACGTGTTACACTACAATAACTTTATGCTCTCAATTCTTCAGTGAACATATATTTGTCCACCTGTTCACAACCAATAAACCCACTGTGCAGCATGAGCAAACGCGCGATTAGGTAAGCATGAACCCGCTGAGTTTCTTTTGTGTGCGAGAGACCACATCTCGCGATTACGGCGAACCGAGATACACGGCAGTGCCTTAGTGTTGGTGTTGTTTTGGTATGGCTTTAAATGCGGCTGGCACGCCGCGTTCAGGCTATAGTTCGGTTTCAGAGATTGTCCCGTGCGTATACCTTCTCGCAAGAACGGCAAAGAGCTACGACGCCACACACTTTGCTCTAGACTGCAGACCAAGCCCAAGCATCTCTTACCAAGTGTTGTTACAGTGTTTTACAACAACCGTTCAACCGAAACTACTCACTACTGCCGGTTTTTCTAAAAGCCAAAGCAACAACCCGCAAACCTGCAAAACGTCGTTTGATAGTGTGTTGTTCACTGCCCTCCCAAAAAAAAAAACAAGGAAGTACAAAAACCAAGAAAGTATCCACATCACCTGAAATCACCTTCAAGTACAACGTGACAGAGGATCATATCGAGCGAAAACCAAATCACCAGTGCAAAACAAAGTGTTGCTAATCTTCGCGCTAGAAGACTAAACAGAGACTTCAAAACTCAACCCCCAAAACAGCATGTCGGCATCACCGATCGCACGTCAGGCCTGCGCCTCCATTTCCCAGGCCATCCCGTCCAAGCGAGTACTCATCCATGACGCATCCGAGCTGCCGGATCTCTACTCCTCCACGCCCGGTGGCACACTGTACTCGACCACTCCCGGAGGTAAGCATACCAGTTTCCCAAATTTCCTAACCTGTGGTGGACAGTGTTTTGAACCAGAACTTTACGAGCGAGAACTCACGTACGCATTTGCCCAGTGCGCAAACTCATCTATTACTATTACTTTCCTTCCATTCATCGGGTACGACCGGGTGTGTGCTAGAAGTGGTGCTTGCGTGTAGAACGAGGGACGAAGAAAGTGTGAACTGGGATGAAAAGGGAAAACTCCAGAGTGTGTTATTGTTTGGGTTAGTTGGGCTCCGAATTCACGGACACACGCGCGAAATGGTGCTCATTAAGAGAAGAGGAAAAAAGAATCGTTGCTGAAAATGGTTACTACGCAATAAGCGCAGATGAGGCAAAGGTGTGCCTTTTGTGTTTTTTTTTTGGTAAGAACTCTAGTCTGGACAGGTGTTGAAATGGTAGAACAAATTAGCATTCCTTAGATCGCCATATTCCAGTTCGTGATATTCATGGCTTGCGTGATCTTCAAACTGCTTTGTCTCTGCAGACTACTGCATCTCAATTGATGCGATCACAGTAACGCAACCACGTGTTTGGAGTTTATTTCAAAACTCCACGCGTGCACATCTGGTAGACTCCACAGCGTTCATAAGGCACTAATATAACCATTTTCCATAACTCCTATTATGCCTTTGGCTTGAAGTGGATGGTGATTCTCTTGAGTCGCTTTAAACGATCTCTTTCTGCTTGTTCATATCGCACACAAAAGCGTGTATGCACGGGCACGGGGTAGTTCTATTTTCGGTGTGTGTCGCTCACAACGTTGTGACCACCAAGCAGAAACACTTCCCGTATTTCGGTTTTGACGTTGACGCACTTTGGCCCCATCATACAAATTGTGTTGGTCAATGGTGATCGTGTGCGTCGTGCATTGGTGCCCCTAGAGACATTACCAATTCGCGTTAGATTTGAATTTTATTCACCATTCCCCTCCTCTCAGTCATCGCTTTTTCTGACATGGCGGACAAAGACCCCCATCTGTGGTTGTTTCAAATTCTGCCTTCCGCCATTTCCCCACCACCAGAAGACACCTGGGACGTGACACATTTGGTTCGCGTTCCATGTAGCACTCTTGGTAGGGGCGGTGTGAGTCTAGATCAACGCTAATAATTGCGAATCGTGCTACAAACGGCAAGCGCTAGATGGAAAGAAAACGTGAAACCGGTTCCTCCCACCAGGCTTAGGGGGTATTTGATGGAAAAAAAAGTACGACATATATGTTTCGGTGTGTCCCAACGGTTTCAAGATGATTTAATTTCGCCCAAGAGGGATTGATAATTTGGACCGTGTGTCCCCATCCTTCGTACACTAGGGGATGTTTCATTGCCAGTGAATGTGTACGCTTCTTGTTAGTCTTCCCTTGTCCCCCCCTAATATCTCGGGGGAGTTTATCCATGATAAGAAGTTGTTATTGTTGACTCGACGCTATACTAACAAGCATGGCGAGAGTACAAGGGAAGGAGTACACCATTCCTAGAAGTAGCCCAATTTATTTCGGAAATGGTTGAAGGACTCTGAAATTTTGTAAGCCGAACATCAACCATCCATTACACGATTGGGAACGTGTTTTTTTTAAACTAGAACTGGTTTGTTATGACAAAAATAACCATCCTAGCCACAGGTGGATACATTTCCAAATAGAAAAGAAACCATATCGAACAATTCTGGCACGCAACTTTCGAACTACAAGTTGGGGATAACATGGGAACCTTCTCTTTGTCCTTCAAAATTCTCGGAAACTACTTTCATACGATCTTGATACGTTTTTAGTTTACCGACGAACAGGATCTATAAATTTATGCTCTCCAAGATGCCCGACATCGGGCATTTGGTGTGGATGATTGTAAAAGTGAACGGTTTGTGGACGTCCATTATAGTGATCCGATTGTGGAGTGGACTCCTTCCCTCCTCTGGTGGACATTTTGCACACGACTCTCGTTCATAGGTGAGACGCAACATCTTATCAACTCGGTTGCAAAAAAAAAGCCAACGAACCGATTCGAATACAAAGGAAAGGAACTAGACGAAGAAACAATGCCTCGTGTATTCGTTTAATCGTCTACAAACCAACGCTTGTTTCAATATACCGAAATCAGCACACTGTGGCCGGTCTCTCTAATCAGTGCCCACCATTGCTTCCAAGGTTCTTCTGACCAATCTTATCTTACTGCTCCGGACTCTTACTGCTATTTCATTCTTGCTCCGTAAACTACACGCTAAATGCTAAGCAAAGCCGCACACACATATTGGGGACAGTTCGGTCTCTTTGTGCTGAGGATGGAATATTTGAGCAAGGGTGGTACAATAAAATATTAAGAAGAACATAAAGACATTTAGTGTACATTGCATAATTTGGGGTTTATGAACATCGTGCTGTTGTTGGTACACAGGCACACACTTACCGGGTGGGGGCTTGGTATATCTTTGGCAAGTTAAAAATAATCATCCAAACGATTATCCTCGTGTGTATTTGTGCAGATTCGCAGAACGCAGAATGTATCGTGGTCGTCGACTTTGTCTTTCGACACTACCAGTTTGCCTCAAGATATCTTCATTTTAAGATAGTTTCTTTTTCGCTACACCTTTCATACAGATTAATCTTCAAAAGTGTAGAGCATTCTTACTATAAAACTATCTGCAAAATCGACTGTACCATTACACCAACAAGATGCTCTCAGCTGAGAGTTCCTCCTCTAGACAAACGGGCGTATGGTTAAATATAGTACTCTACTACTGTTTTAACCTTCGTAGTACACTCTGCGCATTCGGTGAGGAACACATCACATGAGCAGGAAGGTTGTTGAGTTGATTTTTAATACGATTCGGCGTACGTCAGCCATCCAAAGTAAGATGCTGTTTACGATATATTAAATGGGCACGGAAGAGTAGATACATCAGTAGCTACGCTTAAATATCTAACGAAACATTGAACTTTGGAGCTACGAAGTTTGCCCAAAATACGGGCATTGTGTGTGGTAATATTATGGCCCCAATCTTCGATCCACGCACGCATTTTTCGGTGCGAAATGCAAAAAATAAACCTTTTTTATATTTTGTTGGTGATCACGATATTGGTGCGGATGTGTGAAGCAATTGCCTCTTCTACTTTTACACCTTGTACATCTAATCTCCAGGAACATGTTTTTTTTTCAAGCAAGGTACATACTTCCGTACGTACGACAAAACAACAGCTCCGATATAGAAGCTTCTGGAAATGGTGAGAGATGCAAATTAAACTGCTTGCCAGATTTCGCACTTTGGTTTGTTTGCCTTTGTGCCGAATATGTGTCCCCAAGTGAAACGTGCAACGTCTTATCAGCACCGAAAAAAACACCGATTCTCGGTTGTTCTCGGTGCTGCGCCATGCAGCTGTGGATGGACAGCTGTGTACATTTGCGTACATATTTCAACAACAAAAATACAACATTTTGGCTGGAATGTCTGGATGAGGCTGGATGATAATTTGCTGATAATTAAAATTAAACACATGCCGCTACGCGAAGTTTAAATTTACGCCTCAACTCGACTATATCCACTACGTGGAAGTTGATATGGTGGTGCTGTGCCGGTAGATATATGCCTGGGGGGGAAGCAGGGAAAAAGATGGCCAACTCAGCAGAGATGGGCCGAAACGAACACGCGTTTAACGTTCGGGGGTTCTATGAAGGTCAAACTCGTCTGGCGGCGAGAAATGTGAAACCGCTTCGCAAAATATCCACACCAACACAAAGCACACGGCAAACGATCGTGAAGGAAAGATAGGAAACTGTTAGATCACGGTGCGTTTATTGAACAAACATGTCCTCGGGCTGTCTTTTGGAGTGATCTCGTCAGTAATTTAATACCTGATTGTTATAATTTTAAAGACAAAACATTTAATTAATTCCTTTTTTGTGCTCTTTTGTCACCCTACAGGTACTCGCATCGTGTACGAGCGAGCCTTCCTGATGAACCTGAAGAATTCCCCGTTGACACGCACGCCGCCGAACAATGTGCCACTGAATCTGCTGCGATCGGGCGGTAGCCCTAACTCGAAACCGATGTCGACACTATCGGCAGTAAAGCAGCAGAAACCTGTCCGTAACTCACCACCAAAGTACGACGAGCATCAGGAACAGTTCGATATGGATCTGTAAGCTGTCCCGATACGGAGTGCCCTGTCCTTCGTAACAAGCAACAAACTTTGAGGATCCCTCCAACATCCAAAACACCAGCATCAGGAAGCATGTTCTCATCGTTGAACAGTTTGTAAAGCCGTACAGAAGGAGCAGAAGCGTCCGCACCAAGGGAGAAAAAGCATCGGAAGTGGAGAAGATATTACTATTACTTTCATTTTGCAATTTTCGTTTTCTTGTTAACTTTGTTACGCACGTGCAGTTCCAGTGCGGATGCGGATCGTGTTTTGAGTAATAATATTAGGCATCTCTGAGTATTGTAAGCAGCCAAAGGCCAGGCAAGCGGGAGAAGCGATGGTAATGAATGGCAGCGCTAGATCGCTGATCGGTCGTCCATGCTTCTCACCTTACTAACCGACGCGCTAACAACTGCACCCAGAGAGAGTAGGCATCTCGATAAATCGTTGGATGTAGACTTTATAAGTTTATCGTTCCTTCGGTAGTAAGATTAGCGATCTATGTGTTTTAACGTACACACACCGTTAGCCACGTAAGATTCACGACGACAACCCTTATTTTTTATCTTATTAGTTTGACATTTTGTTCGGTTCACATCACCAGCAAGGCAATGGCGACCAATATCTGATGGACGATCGGTAGGGTTGTTACTAAAAGCATAACTAGTATCCACTGTGTAAGGATAAGGGGAAAGGAGAATTAGGTGAAAAAGGCGAGCAATTTGCTACTGCAAGTCAAAAATCATTTTCTAGCCAAGCGACAATGAGGAAGGTTTGTTTGAAGATCGTTTAAGTTGTTTTTTTCCTGACGCTAGTAGCCGTGTTCTAAGGATTCATAACTCGCACACATCCATAGAAATTGTAATCCTAAAAAAAATGCAAGATAAGCATAGCTTATCAAAAAAACTAAGGTCGACAAAGGATACAGAGCGGATGTTCTGTGACCCCAAAAGGAACAAAAGGCACAAGCGTCAGGAAGAAAAAGCTTAGGGTGCAAAATTGATTGAATTTTTTTTTGTCTGTTTAAAAGCAACCTACTGGTGATTTGTGATAATTGTGAAAGATTTCATTGACTGCATCCACCGAACCCGAACCAGTCGCGCGGTCGGACAGATACGAGACAGTGTGCGGGTTAGGGAAGAAAAGGAATCTTTCATAGTTTTGTATTGTTTAAGCCAAGAGTATAATTTTATTATCTGTAAGAATTTATGAAGAAAGAATGAAGGATATAAAATGTTTCGAAAGCGTAGATTTGGTTTATTGGACTTCGTGAAAGAGAATGGCACGCTAAACGGCTAGAACAACAATGGCTGAGCCATGAGCTTAGTTGCGGAAAGCTTATAAAGCTAAAGCAAATGTGGACGTTTGGTTTTTGTTTGTCTGTGATTGAAACAGATTTTGGTGTATTAATTTACAATGCAGAGCAATTTAAATGTAACCGTCGATTACATTGTGTAGCAGATAGTTTGATCTTGGGTTATGTTTCGATGTTTCCATCACTCGATGTCTCCCAAACATTTACATGTACAAATGGTCGTTTGCACCAAATAGTAAACCGTTCAATCAGCTATTTCCAAAGCGCATAACCTTTTATCGCATTGGAATAGTGGAAAAGTTTGTATTTTAATCGTCAACACTCCTAAACAAAGGATAGGCGAAAGATTAGCGTTGGATTCAGATGTAGCTGAATCTGATAGGGCACATTGAGTCAGATAGATTTTATAGACGGCATTTGTATCGTTATCGCTACAGCAAGTTACTGCTGCTACCACTCGCTACCTTTAAATACTACGACAATGACAACATATGACATGCTTGAAGAAGAGTGACATGTATAATGCATCGTATTGAAATAAAAGCAGAATTTCTCATATGCTATAAAAATTTACTGAAAACATCTCTCTTTTATTTCATTTATTTTTACTTTCGTACATTACTTCACATGCTAGAGAAAACAAAAATATTTCTTGTTTTATGAAAAGGAGTCATAATGTAAAAAATGAACTAAAATATTGCAAAACTTTCTCAATTGAATGTGAAAATGAATTAAAAATGAATCCATCATAATGTTTTAGTATATAAAAGAAAACTCAGAGCAACATTCCCTAACGGTTTTTACCTTTACGTGCCATGCTTGTTTCAAATGTCTTCAACATGATCTGACGAAGTGTGTAGTTTTTTCACCGGTCCCGGAAATCACGAAGAACGGCCGAAGTTTGACAACCAGCCTGCGTTGAACTGTCAAATCGTTACGGAATTTTCGGTGTTTTGGTTTGTGGTGTATGTTTTGCAAAAATCTCTTTAAATATAGTAGTTCCTCATTTAACAGACTCCTTTTGATTTTAGAACTTGCCGATCTATCGAAATGCCGGAGGCTCCAGCTCGTAATCCGCTCGAAAGCTTTCTGAATGCCGTACAGGCAACCATCGACTCGCCCGTAACATGGTTCCGTGGTACGTATGAGGAACAGTGATAAAAAATTCGTTTTACAAGCTTAAAACGATTATTGTGGTAGTTTCCATGCATCTTAAACAATTCCAATACTCCTATCAGTCCATAAAAGTAATTCCTCGATGAATGAAAGCGTAAAAGTACCTAAATTTTAAATGTGTTTCATGTGAAAATATCATTACATAATTCCTTCATCACCTCCAGACACCGGACGCCGAAACGCGTTAGACGTTATCAAAACACTACTTAACGCTTGTTTTCCTTTACAGAGAAAATCGTCGAACCTAACCGGCAAACGTATCCGTGGTACCATCAGAAGTTCCGCCGTGTACCGACCATTGACCAATGTTACACCGACGATGCGGTGTGCATCTTCGAGGCAAACCAACAGTTTAAACGCGACAAGTAAGTACAATGATCAATGGGAATTATTTAATTTTATAATTATTCAGTTATAGATACGTTAAGTTATAGATACGGTTGACCAAGACAGATAGATTGATAAGCCAAATATGCTGAAGTAAAGGCGTTATGTTGAGTCAACCATCTTTCATACAACAGAATTATATTACCACAAGTTTCAGGTTGCTTATTCAGGTTGCTTTCAACTAATCTTTAAATTGGGAAACAAACAAGAGAACAATATTTGTTGCTCAATTCCGCAACAATTGCAAAACCATGGGTATAAAATTCTCGAAATAATGGAAAGTATGGCCATCTTGAAGATGAGAGAGTAGATGCGACATACAAACTCTATCTCAGAGACTGAATTACGATCTTTTGTATTACCATCAAATGAGATTTTCATCAATTAGGATGCTTGAGTCACCCGAAAAGACAGCAAGGAAAGGACAGCTTAGGATCCTTTACCAGAACCGTCCGAATGTCATCTGGGGTAGATTCTGTCTTGTGAAAGATCATGAAACATTCAAAAAGAAAATCTCTCCATGCCATTCATCATTGTATCTCAATTACTAGATGCATTCTTGAAGCTATTACAACTTTCATGTTGTCGATTTTCTATGGTATTAGTAATTTTCGGATAGAAACAAAGAAATCAAATCAGTATCAAACCTTCGATCGCCTGTGATCGCGTATGATTGTACTTGTATATTTGTTGGAAAATTCCTTACACAACACATATGCTAATAAGCAGTCACATGTAGTTCCTATCGTTCACTTAGCTCAATCTATATCCACTAAAGTAAACACACGAAAATACCACATCCACCGACAGAAGAGACGGCTGCCCACATGTTGCATTAAACACCGGGCATACTTTGGCGCCAAACACTGAACCACATTGACTGCACCCGATCGGTGGCCGAACAGCGGGAGATGAAGCGTAAGCTGCTTGGCATTTCTCTTGGCTGTGCATCCAGTCACAATCCATTAGCCATCGATCATAATTTACCTCGGCACCGTAGCTCTGGTTTGGGGATCTTCCTTTCCCGGCAGCAGCTGATCATTTCTGACTGCTCTGACTGTCGATGGGTGGCAATAAAAATAAGCACAGAAATTAATATTTTATTAGCCGCAAGCAAACAGTGTGTGGTCACATCGTCGTCACGTACGAAACAAATCACATCATGATCACCGACACGATGAAGCAGGAAAGGTTTAAATGTTGGTACATTTTGGGACGGACACAACATTGGACGATTTGGTTCCGCATCCAGCATCCGTTACAGTCGTATCGAAACGGATCGGGAACGGAATGAATTCGCGACAGTTACAGATAAAACAAACGCACAACACTATAAACACTTGTTGACAATGTTGTTGAGAATGGTAAAGATTTTGATCAGTATCAGATAGAAGAGATTGCCGCTACCCAGCCGAAACATGCCCCGTTGCACCGGGACGCATTTCTTCACCCGCACCTCGGCCGTGTTTTTGCTGTACTTCGTGTATTGCTTCGGGTTTGGCGCGTTACCCATCGCTTGGTGGGATACGGTGAAGGGATGGATATCAGGATAAAAAGGTGGAATAAGTCACGCTCGATACAGGTCGCGAATTGTGGGCACTCGAGCAACTTCGGTTACCTTGATGACCGAACGAACCGAATCGTGTGCGCTAGGATGGAATTGAACAGTAAGACTGACCGAATTCGTTCGCTCTGTTCGGAGCGTGGTACGAAGCTTAAAATCGATTTTAAATGCTGCCAATGCGATCGCCAATCGATATGTTTGAGAGAGATGAATTATGGGCAAGTATCGCACTGGATGGTGGTCAAAATAGGATCCGACAGTTTACGGAATCGAGAAACAGAATATTATTAGCAGAGGTACATAGTATAATATGACAAACAATGTACTATATTGATAGTAAATTTTAAATAATTATCGACCGCTCGCATCGTACCTTTATTTCTGTTCGTGTGTGGCCATTCTAAGCTAGTCACTCATCCAATGTGTCCATTTGTGAAACGATCGTACTGCCCATTCTATGATCATTTCGTTACTACAATCGTTTCCATTCGGTCTAATCGATACTCGATAATTTTCCACCGTTAACGATTTTGTTTTTCCCCCTTTTTCTTTTCCCTTCCCTTCTTCTGTTTTGTCGAGTACCGCAGACACGGGCTGGTTTGTTGAATGTTACCGGTTCCGTATTTATAGGGTGATTATGGTTTTATCTTAGCTTGCTTGCTTCTTTCCCGCTTGCGCCAAAGGATGGCAAACACATCCTTACAAAGGGTTCGTTTCGCATCTCGCTTTCCCAAAGCTATAAAAAGCAATATCGCGTCCGATGGCCTTGCCGATCGTGCGATTTTACTGCAAACTAGGAGCCGCACATATGAGCTGAACCATTGAAAGCAAATCTCAAGTGTTTCGTGTGCCGGTTTGGATTGTTGGTCAGGTTTAAAGGTACTAAATCTCGGACTTTTCTAGTGTAAAAAAAACAAACCCACGACTACCGGAAATCCATTACCACGAATGTACGTGTAAAGCTCGTTTTAAGTGGCATCCACGCGCTTGTACAATAAAATCACACACACAAAAAAAACGTATGCGAAAGGTGTGGACGCTAGCAACACTCCATAAACATCTTCTTGTACGCCGGGTACACACAATGTCATGATCATCTGTTTTATGTTTTGCAAACCAAAAAAAGGTAGATGTGCTACATGAGGTGGATGTGAAAAAAAAACCTCAGATGGTTTAAACGAATAAATCGAATGTAAACTTACACGCGTACGACACACACCTGCACGAGCATTTTCACTAAACGCTGGCAAACATCTTCATTCGTAACAGTCGTTTCGACGTGTATGTTTACTTAAAAAAAATCCCTCGACTCTTGCCCTTTGAGTCGTCTCACACACTGTCTCGTCAGCGCTTTGGTGAATGGTGCCAAAATTGTCCATCCCTGTCGATCGTCTGACTACCGGTCCTTTCAAAGAAGAGTTGTGGTCTGCTTTAATTTCTTCCCAACCGGTCAGATAAAGTGATCGGTTGTAAGCGTTGACAGATTATAGTTATTCTAATTAATTAGTCCTTTGATGCTGTTGCCCCTTACTGTGACGATGTTTATGATGAGACGCCATGCATTTGAAAGGTTTAAAGATGATCTTAACCTTTACGGCTGTACGTTACATTTTCTTCCATGTGCATTGTTATTGGACGCTAGGTATCCTGCAGATCAATTTAGTTTGTGATTTTAGGTATCAATCGTGCGAGATGCATTTAAAGGTGCCCTTGCTCGGACTTCGGTGAACCAAATGTCTTCCGACCAAAGTAACTTCAAGAAATTTTGGACATTTGAGAGGAATATGTTTTTTTCGTTGAAAAAACTCCTTTGAGGAATTTAGAGGAATTTATTCTTAAATTTTCCACACAAAATGTAATAAAATATTCTGTCCTACTTTTGCATCTGCAAATTGTAACATGCACGTGGTGCAAATTAGGACGATAAAAGATGTTATTATTTCCCGTAGAAAATCTCTACCTCGAGCGAGAAATAGAAAATGTCCAGCATATTTTCTATTGCCTTCGTTCCAGTTGAGCAAAACTGCAAACTCCATTTCGTACGGGTAGGGTAACAGAAGAAAAACCTGGAACGCATAAACAAATGCATTTTCCACCAAAAAAACACGAAGAAACCGCGTCGATCGTGCCGCGGGCAGCGCGAATTTGTTTGTTAGACACAATGTAAATAAAAGATATTTATATCTCTTACCGACGGGACAAACGATATTATCGTGTGTTGTTGAGGTTTGGAAATTGGATGTTTCCTGTTTTGTATTTAATGCTGCTGCTGTTTATAAACCGTGTCGCGCTGTATGTGATTTGTTACCATTTTTACCCCCGCACTACATGCTTAGCAATTGTCGCGTTTGCGTTTGCGAATCAATTTATAAATTTTGTTAAATTACTAAAAAAAAGCTAAAGCTATAGCCTTAGGAAATTTTCAAATGTTTAGATTTTTTTATTTTTTTATTATTTTTAATTCTATTTTTATTTAAAGTGTTATTTGACCGTAAAGAAACTTATTTCAATCAATTGGCATTGAAATAAATCATTTTTTAAAATTTTGCTAAATTGCTCAAAAAAATAGTTATAGGCAAAACTTGGTGCAAAAATGAGCCTTAGTAAATTTTCATTTTTTTGATTTTTTTGATTTTTTTATTATTTTTCACTCTTTTTTTTATTTAAAGCATTACTTGAGTGAAAAGAAACACATTGCAAACAATTGGCATTAAAATAAATCAATTTCATTTTTTTTGCAAAATTTCCCCAAAAAAACTTAAGGGGTAAGCCTTATGAAATTTTCAAGTTGAAATTTTTTTAAAAAATTTTTTCTGATTTTTTATTATTTTTCTAATTTAAAGCATTATTTGAGTGAAAAGAAACACATTGCAACAAATTCGCATTAAAATAAATCATTTTTTAAAATTTTGCTGAATTGCTCAAAATGAGGAAAATTTTACATTCTATCAAACAGGGTAAGGAACTTGGTTCCTCGAATAACTTCCGGCACGGACACCTGAGAGCATGGCTGTCCAAGAAGAAAATGTAGCCATTGGTGCCATCTATCGACCACAGGTTAAAGATTGGCGATCCGTTGGATACCGACCGAGTTATAGGCAAAACTTGATGCAAAAATGAGAAAAAATTTACATTTTCTCAAACAGGGTAAGGAACTTGGTTCCTCGAATAACTCCTGACACAGACATCTGAGGGCATGGCCGTCCAAGAAGAAAATTTAGCCATTGATGCCATCTATCGACCACAGGTTAAAGATTGGCGATCTGTTGGATACCGACCGAGTTATAGGCAAAACTTGGTGCAAAAATGAGCCTTAGTAAATTTTCATTTTTTTGATTTTTTTATTTTTTTTATTATTTTTCACCCTTTTTTTTATTTAAAGCATTACTTGAGTGAAAAGAAACACATTGCAACCAATTGGCATTAAAATAAATCAATTTAATTTTTTTTGCAAAATTTCCCCAAAAAAACGTAAGGGGTAAGCCTTATGAAATTTTCAAGTTGAAATTTTTTTAAAAATTTTTTTCTGATTTTTTATTATTTTTCTAATTTAAAGCATTATTTGAGTGAAAAGAAACACATTGCAACAAATTCGCATTAAAATAAATCATTTTTTAAAATTTTGCTGATTTGCTCAAAAATGAGGAAAATTTTACACTTTATCAAACAGGGTAAGGAACTTGGTTCCTCGAATAACTTCCGGCACGGACACCTGAGAGCATGGCTGTCCAAGAAGAAAATGTAGCCATTGGTGCCATCTATCGACCACAGGTTAAAGATTGGCGATCCGTTGGATGCCGACCGAGTTATAGGCAAAACTTGGTGCAAAAATGAGGAAAATTTTACATTTTCTCAAACAGGGTAAGGAACTTGGTTTCTCGAATAACTTCCGGCACGGACACCTGAGAGCATGGCTGTCCAAGAAGAAAATGTAGCCATTGGTGCCATCTATCGACCACAGGTTAAAGATTGGCGATCCGTTGGATACCGACCGAGTTATAGGCAAAACTTGGTGCAAAAATGAGCCTTAGTAAATTTTCATTTTTTTGATTTTTTTTATTTTTTTATTATTTTTCACTCTTTTTTTTATTTAAAGCATTACTAGAGTGAAAAGAAACACATTGCAACCAATTGGCATTAAAATAAATCAATTTAATTTTTTTGCAAAATTTTCCCAAAAAAACGTAAGGGGTAAGCCTTATGAAATTTTCAAGTTGAAATTTTTTTAAAAATTTTTTTCTGATTTTTTATTATTTTTCTAATTTAAAGCATTATTTGAGTGAAAAGAAACACATTGCAACAAATTCGCATTAAAATAAATCATTTTTTAAAATTTTGCTGAATTGCTCAAAAATGAGGAAAATTTTACACTTTATCAAACAGGGTAAGGAACTTGGTTCCTCGAATAACTTCCGGCACGGACACCTGAGAGCATGGCTGTCCAAGAAGAAAATGTAGCCATTGGTGCCATCTATCGACCACAGGTTAAAGATTGGCGATCCGTTGGATACCGACCGAGTTATAGGCAAAACTTGATGCAAAAATGAGAAAAAAATTTACATTTTCTCAAACAGGGTAAGGAACTTGGTTCCTCGAATAACTTCCGGCACGGACACCTGAGAGCATGGCTGTCCAAGAAGAAAATGTAGCCATTGGTGCCATCTATCGACCACAGGTTAAAGATTGGCGATCTGTTGGATACCGACCGAGTTATAGGCAAAACTTGGTGCAAAAATGAGCCTTGGTAAATTTTCATTTTTTTGAATTTTTTGATTTTTTTATTATTTTTCACTCTTTTTTTTATTTAAAGCATTACTTGAGTGAAAAGAAACACATTGCAACCAATTGGCATTAAAATAAATCAATTTAATTTTTTTTGCAAAATTTTCCCAAAAAAAAGTAAGGGGTAAGCCTTATGAAATTTTCGAGTTGAAAATTTTTTAAATTTTTTTTTCTGATTTTTTATTCTTTTTTTTATCTTACAGCAATATTTGAGTGAAAAGAAACTTATTGCAACAAATTCGCATTAAAATATATCACATTTAAAAATTTTGCTACATTGTTCAAAAATGAGGAAAATTTTACATTTTCTCAAACAGGGTAAGGAATTTGGTTCCTCGAATAACTTCTGCCACAGACATCTAAGGGCATGGTTATCCAAGAAGAAAATGTAGCCATTGATGCCATCTATCGACCACATGTTAAAGATTGGCGATCCGTTGGATACCGACCGAATTATGGGCAAAACTTGGTGCAAACATGAGGAAAATTTTACATTTTCTCAAACAGAGTAAGGAACTTGGTTACTCGAATAACTTCTGCCACAGACATCTGAGGGCATGGCCGTCCAAGAAGAAAATGTAGCCATTGATGCCATCTATCGACCACATGTTAAAGATTGGCGATCCGTTGGATACCGACCGAGTTATATGCAAATCTTGCTGCAAAAATGAGAAAAATTTTACATTTTCTCAAACAGGGTAAGGAACTTGGTTCCTCGAATAACTTCCGGCACGGACACCTGAGAGCATGGCTGTCCAAGAAGAAAATGTAGCCATTGATGCCATCTATCGACCACAAGTTAAAGATTGGCGATCCGTTGGATACCGACCGAGTTATAGGCAAAACTTGGTGCAAAAATGGGCCTCAGTTAATTTTCATTTTTTTGAATTTTTTGATTTTTATATTATTTTTCACTCTTTTTTTTATTTAAAGCATTACTTGAGTGAAAAGAAACACATTGCAACCAATTGGCATTAAAATAAATCAATTTAATTTTTTTTGCAAAATTTTCCCAAAAAAACGTAAGGGGTAAGCCTTATGAAATTTTCAAGTTGAAAATTTTTTAAAATTTTTTTTCTGATTTTTGATTCTTTTTTTAATTTAAAGCATTATTTGAGTGAAAAGAAACTTATTGCAACAAATTCGCATTAAAATAAATCATTTTTTAAAATTTTGCTGAATTGCTCAAAAATGAGGAAAATTTTACATTCTATCAAACAGGGTAAGGAACTTGGTTCCTCGAATAACTTCCGGCACGGACACCTGAGAGCATGGCTGTCCAAGAAGAAAATGTAGCCATTTGTGCCATCTATCGACCACAGGTTAAAGATTGGCGATCCGTTGGATACCGACCGAGTTATAGGCAAAACTTGCTACAAAAATGAGCCTTATGAAATTTTCAAATTTTGAGAATTGTTTTAATTTTTTTATTATTTTTTATGTAAAGCATTATTTTGTTTAGTGACGGGGTTACGCGTGGGAAAAGTAGAATGGAGACGCCTGGTAGTTTATGCAAAAAAACAAAGAAAGGTTTGTTAACTTGAACTTAGTGCCATAAAATAAATTCCATACAAACAAAATCATCAAAAACTAATGATTTTTAAGAGTACAATAATTTCGTACGATTAAATATTGCACTTGAAATTATATTGATACAAATGATTGGAATGTTTGTTTATTGTAATGCGCAGAATAATTGTTGATCGAGTTTCAAATTTATCGATTGATTTGTTAATGTTTCAACTCGTGTATGTTTACAATGAACTTCAGAAAGATTGATGCAGTAAACCATAGGAGGAAACTATTTTCCTTCCTGTCATTAGCATCAATTAAGCTCTCTATAATCAGTTCGATTGATCGATGAACTCAACGCAATTAGTATTTTTCGTGTTGCTTTTCGTTACTGCCGCCTTGAGAATGATTTGTTTTTGCTTTCACTCAAACATTGGAGACTGTTTGTCTGTGCTGCTGAACGGTAAAGCTTCGAACAAACATAACACCGTTTCGTCTACCTTCATCAAAACACTTGAACACGGAGGGGTTGTCGGGAATATTGCTCTTGTACCCTTTGGCACCGAAATGTTTCAATTGGCTTGAGAAGCAACGGAAAGATAGGATACCACTATTTGAACAATACCATAAATAATGCCACCCTTAGAAATGCATTTTCCGCTCTGAATGAAAATCGTTCAATTTACATGCTCATTACTGTAGCTTGATAAGAGGAAAACAAATCACCCTATTTTGTGCGTTTTACGTCTGTTTCGCAGGATGGTCGACAATGAAATCCTCGCAATCTTGCGCCAACGTTTTGAGGACTGTGTGCTGTATGAGCAGCCGGACCACGAGCGCAAGTGCCGTTCACTGCTAGACACGTACGAAAAGGCGTCCGAGAATTGGTTTATCAAGTGTAAGTATCGAGGGATGCTGTTAATTTGTTTAAATGATTTTTTTTTAATATTATCAACATATTTGTTCAATACTTTCCTGCAGATGGAGATCTCGGTGGCTATGCGAATGCGAAGACGGCCTACATGAAGCAGAAGCATCGTATGATCTGGGAAAGACGCCACGGACCGGTTGGTAGCGGTATGAAAACGGTCGAAGGAGAGGAAGAAGCTGCCAGCGGACATTAGAAATATGCAACCAAGCGCTACCAAGAAGTGTAACGGTGTAGTAATGGAAAAAAGCATGAGCCGCAAGTTTGTCGTCGCGCTTACAATTTGTCGAATTGGAGTGTAAATATAAAAGCAAAGCGTAAATACACCAAAAAAAATCACGAAAACACGTTAAAAACGGATATAAGTGATTTTAAAAACAATATTGAGAAAGGAACGATCATGCTAGCGACTTTCCTTGCATACGTACATTGCATACAACGATCAATGGCAAGAGTTGTATGCAAAGATTAGGTTGTTCAAACAATTTCAAAGGGAAAATGAATTTCTGCTCTGTTCGACTAAAACAAAGTTCAGTTCCCGCAAGGAAAAATCAATATTATTTCTTTGTGATTGATTCTCAACTCAATTTACTCATAAAAAATAAGTGAATTCACTTGCAACACGCGTTGCAACCACCTTATATGCTTTCATTTAAGCAAAACAATCTCCCGAATCCGAGTACAAATTTTCGTTCCAATCATTCCTTCCTTGTCGACTTCCTCTAAACCCATAACTCCCGCATGCGCATGCGGGCTCACCTTACGCACTTGCAGACGGGAAGAAAATTCTTACGCTTCGTGAATCACTACCACATTAGAGGGGGGAATTGTGAGCATTAGGGGGATGCGAAGTGCAAGACCTCGATCGTCAAATTAGCTTACCATCATCAACACTTGTTAGGCCACTTGCCGTATGAACACATACAGTGGCGATGAAAACCGCTTTCCCGATCATGTGATAAATGCGTTAAAGAAAATGGAATCGCATAAATTGAACTTATTACAGATGCAGAAAAATTACATCTGTGAAGGAAATTTAAAAAAACCGTAACAAACGTTACTTCATTCCCACCTTCTTGAGCGGAATCTCTCGACTAGCAACCTGTACCGTTCTAGGTTTCTATTGCCAACCGAACCCAAACTGCAGGATCATCTTTCCGAATAGTGTCACGAAGCGCAAATAATGACAAAATCGAACGATGCATCCCATGTTTTGCAGGGGGAAAGAATATACGTACGGCAGATCAGTGGGGGCCTGGCTTCTTTTTTGGATTCGGCTAAAAATAAACAGCGACTGGCCATCCGTGAAGGGGAAGGAGCAGCGAAAATAGCATCGCGAAACAAACAAAACACAAAACAGCCGAAACGGTCCCGAACGACCAACAGACCGCGGTTTTGCATGATGGGAAGATTTGCTGGACAAAAGAGTCAAGCTCCGCGGTAAAGAAATAATAGAATGTGTTCTGAAAGTTCGTATTGAAACATGTCTAAACGAATAAATGTTTAAATCGCCTCAATTAAGAATTACAGAGAGACCTTTTTTTCAAAGTACTGAATTACTACAAATACAGATCACTCTAGACAGTCATTTCATGTATCAAATATCCTTTCTGATAATTAATTGTCCATCTCACATGCTCACCGTAACTATAAATTGAGCAATAATGGTCACCGCATAAACCCACCGTGCATCGGGAAGGTGCGTCTCGTTCGGCTTTCGGTCCCACAGCCACACCGAGCGGGTTTAAGCGTCGTGAAATCTATAAATGCAACCACCCTGAACCCGAAGTGCGCCATTAACTCATTGGTCGTCGAGCGGGTAAACCAAGCGTCTGTCAAACCACGCGGTCTCGGTTAGTGACGGGCAATTAACGAGTGTGTGTTCGTGTCCTTTTTTTTGTGCTTCCTAAAACGGACGTAAAATAGTTGTAAGCAACGATAGTAATGGATGACGATACTTACAAAGTGTTGGAATGTCCGGAACTCGGTCGTTACGGTGTGGCCGGCCGTAACCTGAAGGCAGGCGACCGTCTGTTCGAGGAGCGCCCGTTCGCAGTCGGTCCCAAACTGGACAGTCCACCGCTCTGTCTGGAATGTTGCTGCCCGGTGGATGGCGGTGAAGCTGGTCCCAGGTGTTCGCGTTGCGGTTGGCCACTGTGCGAGGATTGTAGTGGCATGCGCGAGCTCGTTTATCATCGGGGCGAATGTGAGGTGTTTTCTGTGAGCGGTGTTCGATTCCGGCCGGTCGATGATTCAACGGCCGGCTGTGTGCAGCTCGATTGCATAACGCCGTTACGGGTGTTGCTGGCGAAGGAAGCAGACGAAGCACGGTGGATGCGCGAGATCGAACCGATGGAGTATCACGACGCGGAACGGCGCGAAAGTGCTAACTGGAAGGTGGACGAGAACAATATAGTCGCGTTTCTGTGCGGTCCGTGTAAGCTTGGCAAAAGGTTCTCGAACGAGTTGGTACAGCGTGCGATCGGGCTGTTGGATGTGAATGCGTTCGAGGGTCGCACTTGCAACGGGTACAGTTTGCGGGGTCTCTATCCACAGCTGGCAATTATGGCGCACAACTGCGTACCGAACGTGGTACACTCGATTCATCCGAGCGATGGTTACAGGTGAGCGACCAAACCTCCCCAAAACCACACAGTGTTGCATTATTCAGGTTAGCGGTGTACGAAGAAACAATGTAGATTGAATGTCGATACCTGACCTGCAGGGAGCGCATTTGCTGGCCAATCGAGTAAACAGCATCGTTTCGGTTTTTGGTGTTGGTGGATAGGTTTAGGTTACAATAAAAATAGATTTTCTATCCGATTTTAGGAGAAATACCACTAGTTCTAGACTAGTCGAAATGAGAGAGCACTAGACTTTGAATGAGTGATCGTAAGGTGCAGTTGTCGATCGACAACAAACACATGTTGAACAAATGGTCAAGAAGCATTTTTTGAAGAAAAGAATAACTCAATCTTCAGTTAGTAACGTTGGGAATGTAAATGAAAATAACATTTTACAACTAAAAAAGTTCTTTTGCATGATAAACGGCTTTGAACTGATATGTGAAAAGTTAGTTCTGGCATACTGTCCGCTTTCTGGAAGTATCTGGCAAGCAGAAATCGATTCTATTTAAAGTAGTTTTGACAGATTAAGGAATCTGAATAAATGAGTCTTGCAAAGTTGTGGCTTAAGGAAACTTCAACTATTATCGATTTCTCCTTACAAAAGTTGCACAAACGGGGAACGATCTTCGAGAGTTCAGAAATGACTCCAACTTAGCATCTTGGAATTTTAGGTTATGGGTATTTAGAAATTTGAAAAGTCGAAATTCTCGCTATTCCCTGCGGGCGGGATCGAAAGACTTCACTGGCTAAAATTAAACGTTTCCACTTGTTCACAGGTTGGAAGCACGTGTTGCAGTTGATGTACCGGAAGGAGAGAAACTATACACGACCTACACGTACACACTCACCGGTACGGTCGCCCGTCAATCGATCTTAAAGATGAGCAAATTCTTCACATGCCACTGCACTCGATGTCTCGACCCAACCGAACTGGGAACGCATTTCAGTACGCTGCTATGCAGCAAATGCAATGGAGGATTCATAACCACAATCGATCCACTAGGTAAGTGAGTGTACTCCAAACTCGTTTCGATACTAATCGATTCCCTTTCACAGACGAAAATGCCGAATGGAAATGCGCTCAATGTAGCTTCAAAACGTCCGGTGCCGCTGTACAGAAAGCCGTCATGACGATACACAACGAAATAGACGAACTGGCCTACCTGGATTATGAAGCGAACCGGCTGGAAGCGTACGAAACCATGTACAAAAAGTACCGCAGCGTGTTACATCCGCTTCACTTCATCAACACCTCCATCCGGCACAGTTTGATCGAGCTGTACGGGCGCATACCCGGGTACGGGATGGTCGAACTGCCGGACATACTGCTCGAGCGCAAGGTCGAACTGTGTCGCAGCATCCTCCGCGTGCTGGACGTGTTTGAGCCGGGTAAATCGCGTGCCCGAGCGATGATACTGTACGAACTGCATGCGCCGCTTATTATGCTCGCCCAGTCAGCATTCGCGCGCGGTGAGGACAATCGGGATGGTAAGCCGCTCAAGCAGCAGCTCATCGATGCTGCCCGTATACTGGAGGAGTGTGGAGGAATTTTGGAATGGGAAGATCCCATGACACCCGAAGGTATACTGGCGAATGTGGCCAAACAGTCACTGGCACAGTTACAGCAGAGCATCGAAACACTCGATTAACGAGCAGCGAAACAAAGTCGCTTCTGTGGTTAGAGATTTAAACTATTTGTGATGTACTTTGCAGCGATCGTTGAAGATTTGAGTGCGGTTGCAACAACTTGCACAAAAAATAATGTTGAACGATCATCATCTGTTTAGTGTCTAGGTGTCTAGCTTTAATCGTGTGTCCTGCCAACGACTCGCGCCAATGACTATTTGTTTTTTCTCCGTTCCAAACACTGTTTTACTTGATGTAACAATAATAAAGTGATTATAAATGCACGATCGATTCGCATTCGTTATCAATCCTTCCAAGAACTATACCGGGTGAAAGGTTTCTTTCATGTTAATCATATAAAGCTTTGACCGTTTTACCTAAAAAACGACTTCTTTATGGCTTCAACGCTTTGTGTTGCCGTACTAACGAACACAAATCATCACCAGTTATAACACTTTCCTTGACAATAGTCGACAAAAACTGTCCTCACGCGTTTAACGGTTGATTCAAGTTGTAAAACAAATTCAGTTCTTTCACTGGACCTTAAGGCAGGACATGCATATGATTCTCCGCACGGCATGGCAAATACTGGGCACAATGGCAATAAGGATACGGCGAATTTGCGAGTACTCTGTTTTGGATCCAGCATGACTAGACCAATCCTTCTCGTTTGGTGTAAACTTTTTCGCAAATGGTTTTACTTTCTAGCTGAAGAAATACACCGAATCAAGCACTTTGCGTAGATCGAAATCACCCTTATCCGGACACTGCTGCAGGATGCGGTTCAGTTTGCGCTTGGTGAGATCAATTACCGAACCATCGTTGCTAATTTCACTAATCGAACGCAGGAGGAGAGTAAAAGATTGTTAATTTTCAGTTCACTACTTCAAAATTTAAACCGCCCTTCACTTACTTTTCATCGTAGCTGTATTTTTGCACCAAAAACCGGGACAAATCTTCCAGTATCGGTTCGGAATGCAGAGCAACAAACTGTTCGCGACAAATCTGTTCAAAAAAACAATTGCGAATTAATAAAATATTTGTTTTATATAAATATAAAAATAAATCCGACCTACCCTGTTCATAGTGGGTACAGTGCAGGCATGTGTCCAGTAGCAATCGTGCACCGAAATAAACGTTAACCCGGCCCGCTCACAGTACAGTGACGTCAGCATCATATGGCTAGAATCAAGCGAATGCACAAAGTTGGGCGGGAACGCATTCTTCTGCTTCATTATGTTCGGCTTCTCGTACGAATCCATCGCAAAATGTTCCGGCAGCTGAACCGACTTGCTGGAAGTGATGTATCGATCCGCCCGGTTGTACGGTTGCACTACCGGCAGCCCAAGCGGCGTAACCCACTCCACGTTCTGGGCACAAACGGCCGATATCAGTCGGGCACAGTCCGTAAACCAGTCCTGTATTTCCTTGGCCGAGGTAAACATTTCACTGAGCGCATCGAACGTTTTCACCGTCAGGTAGCTCGATGCCGGCCAGATCCATTCCTTCGGGAACTCGTCAATGTATTCGAGCTGGCGGGCAATCTGCTTCCGGGCACCGTACCGTGTCACACCGTACACCGTCGTCATCACAGTTTGTTTGATCACCTTGCGCCGTATGAAACCCTCCAGCACGGCAGCCACCTTCACGTTGTTCTGTGCATCTTTGGCACGGTTTTCCTCGACCAGTGCTGCGACCGCACTGTACACATCTTGGGGTACATCGGCGGGCGCTAGGTTCACACTTACTGCACCGGGTGTGTCACGGCCCAGCGCGGCATAGTGCTGCAAACCGTTACACGATCCATCCTGGTGGATTGGAAATCCACTTTCAAACTCTACAATAAAAGCCAAAAAAATTTATTATTTAATTCTTTTTTTTTAATTGCTTCAACAACCAGCGCTACATACTTTCCGGATCGGGACATCTGTGCACCTTGGCAATCTCCATACAGCACGCAAGCGTTTGCCAAGGTTCATCCGAATTGCTCCACCACATCCTGCCCGTTAGTGGTTGGTCGGCCGAATCCAGTATATCATCCATAATTTCGTCCGCATACCGTACCCTCTCCTCGACCGATTCACGCTTCTTCAACCCGGTTAGATTGATGCAGTGCAGCTTCAACCATCGGAACCCATCCGGACCGAGTGGTTTCTTCTGCTGAAACACCAACAGACAGCGGGCAAGATCATGTCCGAGATGGTTCAAGTGTGGCGGTATCGGATAAACCCGTCCACGGAAGTCAATGTTTTGTGGCAACCAGAACACCTTATCCCGATAGTAGCTGGCCAACGAGAGACGGTAAAGTGCATCGCACCACAAGCTATACATGTCGCCCTGTTTGCGTCGATGGTAGAGCCGCTTCCGCAGCAGATGATACTTTTCGTACCCGCTCATTTCACTTCTCGGCACCGTCTCCACAACGGGTGGCAGTGAGGAAGGTGGTTCCGGTACGTCCAGCTTTGCATTGCCACCGTTATTGAACACCTGCACGATTACATCTAAAATTTGTCCGTTCACAACCCACGGTATGCTGGCAAGCTGGTTCAGAGCGTCGAGCGTTGGATACATATCCTGCGGGTCGGCATCGTCTATACGCTCCGTCTGCTGGTGTGCCTGATGTGGCAGCCGTATAAGGTCCGATTCGGCCAAAATGTAACCTCCATTGCGCGGCGTACTCCACGGTTGCGGTGGACATAGCATCGGGACTAGATTTACGTCGAACTTTAGCGTGTCCGGTTGCGATTTGCGGTACAGCTTCATCAGCACCGGATGCGGTTTTATCTGTTCCTTTGCCATCTTTGCCTCGTAGCGAAACAGTGTGTAAAAGGCCGGCACAAGCTTTACCTTGCGGTTGGTTTTGTTCGTTGCATTTACGTTTATCTTTAGATCACACCGCAGAATGTTGTACAGGAACTTGCCCACACCGAGCACGGCCGCCTTGGGCCACGCGACGCTCTGTATATCCATGCTCGGACCCGTGCAGCGCATTTCGTGCACTAAACGTTGCCAAAGCTGGCGTGGATTATCACTCGACCGGCCGTCCGCCAGGGCCGAAGCGTATTGGTCGTAAATCTCACACGTTTTCCCTAGCACTCCGTTCATGCGCTTCTGTTCAACGAGGTACCGGGACTCGACCTTACGTCCGAGCTCGCGATGAAGTTGCGATATTACGAAGCTAAACGTGTCGGACCCTTCCAGCAGCATCTGCACCTCCTCGAGCAGGATTTCCGTAAACTGTTGCACCGAGAGTGCTTTTAGATACGGGAACAAATTGATCGTTCGTGATGATTTGGTTTCCGTGGCCGCTTTCAGTGTGTTAAAGTCCCGATGGAAAGCCATCGCTATCTGTTTGGACCACACTTTTTTCAACTCGTCCAATTCTTTGCGCTGTCGACGACCAAATGGGGAAATCATACAGATTAGACTTTCATTATTTACATGGCCATGGTTTCATGGTTATCATACTTACATACTGCATTACTTGCTCCGTTGGGGCAGGAAACTTTTCGATGCTTTTCACCGTTAAATAACCGCTCAGCTCTAGGTCCACCTGTTTCTGTGCCATCTGTTGCAATTCTTCCCTGGTAAAGCCTGCTTTTGGTATCATAATTTCTGACCCGGGCCAACATGTTTCTTCAGCGGGTAGTTTGCTTCCAACCGGAAATACGTTCGCATTCAGTGCCTCCAGCAGATGATTATTGTAAGTCAAAACTGGTGGCCGATATTCGGGCACATAATTCGGTACTAGTCGACGGAACAGTGACAGCACCACGTCTTGCTGATCGTGCGTAAATTTGCTCTGATCAAGAATGTCGTTCATACTATACCCAACCGTGCTGGCTTCGTGTAGGTACTGTTTCGCCTGCTTAAGCACCTCGGCGGTCGGTTCCAGACGACCCAAACATTCGAGTATTCCGGCGTACATTTGTGCGTTCGGCGTGATGGAATCTTCGCGCATCACTCGCACAATGTCCTTCACGCGTGACAAATTACCCTTTCCAGCGTACGCATGGATCAACTGATTGTACGTGCCCACGTCAAACTCTCGCCGTTTGCGCTTGTGGCGATAGTTGAGCGTGGTAGCGTACGCCCGATTTACCATCCCCGTTGTGATGCAGATGTCCAGATAGGCGTTTAGCGTCAACTGGAAACTACGCTGTCGGGCAAGAAACTCGATCTCGGACGTTTTGTAATACTTGGAGCAAAACTTTTTACTCTTCTCCGTACCATCCAGCAGCGGATGTGGCTGTTTACCGCCACGTTTCGTCTTCTTACCACTGCCAGCTCCATGAATGGTGGTAGCTAGATCAATCGGCTCTTCGAAAGCGAGATCCGCTTCCTCCGGGAGTATCGATTCCGATTCTAGCAGTCCCACCTCTTCCGCGAGTGCCGGATCTAATTCGTCGTGTGGCGCCAACACTACACCACTTACGCGTAGTGCCCGGTTGTGGTGTATTTCCTTCAGTACCTGAACACTTTCGATTATCTCCGATAGTACGTCGGGCGATATGTCTGTTTCCTTCATTTCACCACCAATGTAGATCACGGGAGTTTCCTCAAAGTTCCAGTGTGACATATCGACGGGTAGAGCCGGCCCACTGGCAGCTTTACTCGATTGAGGTAGCTCATCGGTATTTGTGATGGAAGACGAAATGGGTGTGCTGTGTGAACATGCCTCGAAAGCGATCTGATCGTGAATGAAGTTGGCCAGCTTTTTCGACTTCAACTTCTGCACCGTTGTTTTCGTTTCTTTGGTATCGCCATCTTTCACTGCAAAAATGTAAAGCTTTCGTGAATAAACAAGTCGTTGTGGCCATTATCTATTGGATTAATACCTGCAAGCAGCTCGGTAAATTTGTTTTCATTCGAACGCCTACGTTTTGTTTTCTTTCCTCCGATGCTCGATAAAATTTCTGCTGACGGTGTGGTCGAATGAACGCGTTTTATGTTCACCGATGCATTGCCTGAAATCGAGATAACAAAAAAGACCGGTTTTAATTCCGTTTGTTTACTAACGACTATGCGGAAGAGCAAAACAAAACTACAAACAAGGGGTACGGTTCCGGGGAGGAAAGGAAGCGCAACTGTCAAAACGCATGCTTTCGCGCGACGTAAAAAATAAAAACGCAATACCCCGCACATGTATTTCGGGACGATGATGTAATAATTGGCTTGCAATTCCCGGAGAAAGATTCTTCCGAAACCCCCATGAAAATAGATCCATTTTATCATTCCGTCGCATGTGCTGGAAATGATTCTTACCTCGTGCTATAAGTAGATCGTGCACTCGCTCCCGGTTACATAAATGGGACACTTTTCGGAACGGGCAGAACACTACACTGCTGGTAGAGTCTACGCGCACAATTCCACTTTTATGAGCGAGAAATTTGTTCTTATTCTGTGCTAAACTTCTCAAATTAAGCATTCGAAACATTTTTATAACGCAAAATCACAAATTCCGTCGCCGATCGCAACCATCGGGGCGCGCACGAGACCAACGAAAAGAATGTAAACAAAGCAACTGTCAACGGAGTCTGGCCTCGGTCGTAGTATGGGTGTGTTGTTTTGAACTATGCTCACGAACATAAAATGCAATTATTGCGTTTAGTATGGAATAATTTTAGAGATAATTTAATTGAGTGCTTTAAAACTTAAATAAGAATGCTTACCAAATCGTCCAATACGCAAATATGCTGTGTTTTTAGTTCGACCGCCGAATGCAGAATGCGTTTATACTATGAGCTAGAGAAGTTTAATTTAAATGTGCAGCACATCTGGTTCCCGCAACGGTCATAAACGCAGGAAAACAAATTCAATTTTAAAATACGGGTAGGTGCATTTTAAAACCATCTTCAATTTTCAACGAAATATGACAAAAGCATTTTTATTTAATAGTGAAATTACTAACCATAATGCAACAATAATATAAGTGAGCCCCCCATTGGGCCGGCGTTTTTCTTCTCTTCCATATTAGTTCATATTGATACCCCACACTTGCATCCAATGCAACCGAAGTGATTATCGATTGCTCATGGCAAAAGCATTAAGTCGACACCATAAAGGGTCATTACATTTTCATAAGGCAACGCATAAACATTAACGCCCTGATTCAATCTGTTTTCCAGAATCGATTACAGCAATGATGTTGCACACAAAAGGATTACGGTGCATACATCTTCCTCACTGCATCAATCGATCTTTCTTCGCCTCGGCACTCCGGCAACTGCAACAAGAGGTAACCACATGTGCTTCCCTTACTCGAAAGATGCAGATGCATCCGTGCAATGTGCAGTAGGGATATAAAGTTTGTTAAACCCCTCGCCAAGGGAGGGTTTTGTGTAAACAAAACTCGGCTATGCGGGTCCGGCGGACCACAAACGTTGGCGTAAAGTCCCTCCAGCCCCCGTAACGGCTGATCGTACTTAGGGACTTCTCGTATAACCTCATTAATAGCCTGCAAGTAGTCCGATCGTGAGAAGAGGATAGACAGCATCACGTTCTATCAACGATCAATTCATGTTACAGTGCATTGCAAAGCACTTACCGTGCTTTCCTCTTCAACAATACGAAATATGTTTTTATATGTAAAGTGTAGTAATGGAAAGATGACCATTTGAGTTCAAAAAGAAATTATTTTACACAAGCTGCCATTTCCCAAACTTATCCTTTTTTGCGCCCCGCACTGTAGTAATGGTTCTCGGGCAACGAGAAGATCGCAGCATCCTTCTTGCCTTCCTACCGCTTAAATCTTCTCTTCCCAACGGACACATATGCGACGCAAAGATCAAACATCAAATGGCCACTCTCTTTCCCTTTCACTCTTCATGGGGTTCACTCCCACATATGTGTGCCATAACCGCATGAAGCTCTCTTTCACCCAACATAAATCGAGTACCGAAACAGTTTTCACTTGCCCGAGAGAGAGAGAGAGAGAGAGAGAGAGAGAGAGAGAGAGCCACATTCGTGGAAGATCATCGCGCACAAAGAGCCGCGGGAAGTCTCGCCGACGGCTCGTTATGATCCTTCATTCATTCTGTTGCCGTTTTCCGTAGCGATCGTTTGAAAATCTTGGCGAGAAGCCGATCCAGTGTTGTGTGGAGTGTAACAACGGGTTTTTCTTGGCTTTTGGCGAATAAAACATTATCCAGTATTATCAAGTGAAGTAAGGATCTTCCCGCATCTGACGACGGCAAAGGAACGATCACTTAGCTGGCTTAAAAGGTTTTTATACTCTTGTAAAACATTTATTGTAAAGTGATAAAACAAAACGCACGTTGTTAACAAAGTTTCTCTAAATGGTGCTGCATACAAGAAGTACCGAAGAAATTTGATCCGGGTTCGTTTGCAGCTGGCAAGGAATACTTTTCCCACTTACTACGCGTGTGCCTGTGTTTTCCCCCGATCGTGTGTGTTGCTGCATGAGTAGCAGGGGGTCAAATATTATCCAGAAACATTAGAAAACTAAACAGACAGTCTTTGATTTGTGGCCATTTCGGTTCCTCATACCCAAGTTCGAATCGCTCAAAAGAACACGCGCGGACAAGTGGGAATTTTTCAAAAATTATCAATGAACTGATCGTAAGCGGATTCGGTGCAATTGAACACCATATGCCCCGGTTGTTGAAAATGTTTACGAGTTGAAATCAAATATTAGCCGCCAAATACGTTTATGCCGCTGGTTGATCATTAATAGATTTATTTATGGGATCAAGTGTTTCTTTTTTCCTTTCTCTTTCCCGAGCCCTAGGCAGATTCGAGGAACATCGGGTTAAACAAACCGTAAATCGATTATCAGCTAGAATAGTAAGCCAGAAGAACAAGAAGCCATCAGTGAGATAGAGTGCTCCCGGTGGCAGTAAAAACCAAATCATGAAGAGGTCAAAGAGACGAACTTTGCTTCATAAAGTCGTAAATCGTTGATTTATGTACACCTTGACTATGAGAGTTTGTTTCGCATAAAAATAAGATTTTTCCTATTTGGCTTTCTTTCCATTTGATTGAATTAAAACTAAATAGAGAATCTGCTACTATCAATCAAATGTGTTCGCCAGTAGCTTCGAAACTGATAGGGACGCAAGGAAAAGAGAAAAAAAACATTCTCAGATCGATTGCAAATGTTGAATCATTTAAAATCAATTTATCATCATTCGTAGCGAAGCTAAAAGCTAACACGAGAAGCCATCACCAAACACCCGCCACGGACTCGATGCAATTATCAACAAGGAAATGTGGAATGATCTGTCGCCCGGCATGTTTTGTTTTGCTAAACCGGTGGAGACAACGTTCATTATGCGTGTAATCACGTACTGTTGATGCTAATGTTGTAATATTATTTGTATACACTTCCTGGAAGAAGTTTTGAACAGTTGTAAAGACGGGCAGATCCAAGTGCGAACTATTTTATTGGCAAGAGAAAGATCTTCAATGAACAAGAATTTTCCAAGAAGCTAAGAAGAACGATCGAGTGGAACATATTTGCTCTAAAGTGAACATAATCTTCCATTTCTGTTTGAATGCGGTCAACACTCCACACGAATCGAACCGATGTTATCGAACACAAGTCCTTCACACCAGCACCAGATGACATGCATGCGTTAAGTGCCTTCCGTACAATCTTTCTGTACAATCCAATCGAAATGGATAATAACTACGGATATAAAAACGTCTTTAATGGAAATGAAATTGCTTTTCGCTTTCCCCTTTCTCGTTCTTCATTTACAGCAGGGCAGCATTGTTAACCGCACAATGACGACTCAGTTCTGTTGGCTGATCTTGTTGGCCTTATCCACCCTATCCTATCGAGCGTCCGGTGCCGCACATCCTGCCACAGAAGTTACGTAAGTACATAAGCCTTATGTCGCTTTTATTTGTAATTTAGAAGAAAAAAGCACGAAAAACATGGAGCCCATTTTTTGGCAAACATTGCGTTGAATCTGCGGCCACAAGACAAGGGCACAAGCGAGAACTCAAAAAGAAGCTGTCAGCAAGTCAGAATGCTAATGACCGATTCCTTTTTGGCCCTGGTTCAGTTCAAACAATCAACCGCACTGTGTTTCAGGGTCTAACCGTGGTCTGAACAAAAAAAGGGTCTCGAATGTCTTGCAAAGTGTTTGACCCCACGAGTTAACCGGCAAGCTCCCCACCCGACACGCCGGTTTCACTATCACCGGATGGCAATGAACCCGAAAGATAGAATAACCTCCCCGGTGCTTCCTCACGACGCCGCACCAAAGAAAGTCTAGCCCCCGGTGATGTGAACTGGCCCTGGTTGAGCGAACCATGTCGATCGATAACGCGACGCACCATCAGCCATTTGTTACTATAATTGATCATAATTGGTGGGACTTAACCCCGAAAACTTGAAACCGTCATGGTGCGCTACTCGAGCGGTATCCCGACTGATCCCCACAAATAACGTGAAGCGATCGTGACGCGATGGGTTTGCGCGCACTGCACGATCATCTTTCGTACGATCGGTACCCAAGACGATTGTGGTGCATCTGGCGAAAGAACAGTGCATCTTGAGCAGATGCATCGGATGTACGCGGATGTACTTTTCTATTTGCATTTGCATGCTTCACGCCTTGATTGGCTGTTTTTTGCTGCAATTTTCACGCGCATGCATTACTGCTTACAATGCGACGCTGTTACGAGCGTTTACGACCGGGAGGGCAGTGTTTTGGAAGATCGTCGAGGTCGTCGATGACCGTTTTCGCTATATTTACTGCATTACTACTGCACTGATTTACGTCTGCAGCGATGTTTACCGGGATGTGGTTTTTGGAGCAAGTTGGATAGGGTTTTGGGAAAGTCTTGGGGTCTCTTTGTTCCTTGCATTTAAGTGCAGATTGGTTGCGCACATGCCAAACGCTATAAACAGGAAGACGATCGTGTGGCATTCTTTTTTAATGGAGAATTGTTTTATCTGTCGATCGCAACCGTGCTGCATCGACATTGGATTAAATATTTGGACACATTTCCCACATAATGATGCGTAGTTTCTCATTCTTGGAGAATGTATAAATATTTGTAAACTTGAAGATTTGTTTAGATGAAACAGTAACTGTCTGTTTATCTAACACGTACTGAACTTTACTTTGCTTGTCAGATCGTTATTACGTGCTAATTGTTGCTAGGAGAATAAATCGAACATTCGTTCCAATAGTTTATATCTCGTTACGTACTGTATAAGTAACCTTTATTATTTATTACTTTAAATAAAAATCAAAAGTAATCAAGAGATTCGGGATGCCATCCTGTCGCTGGTACACTCCTACAACACGCTGGACAACAAGCTAGAACGTCACGAACAACGTGAACGTGCCCATGCCGAGCAGGTTAAGAAGAGTCTTATTACCGTGCAGAAGAATCTGCGTGGGTTGGATCCACTACCGGGCATGATAAGCCGTTTGGAAAGTCGTACCGCAGACATTGAGACGGCTCTGCTGCAGGTAAATAACGTGGTGTCCCAGTCTTATGTAAAACATGTAACAAAACATCCAAATCCTTTTTACGTCTAGCAAGGAGATACGATCAAAACGTTCACCCAACAGCAAGCGAAGGTCGGCGAAAGTCTGGAAGGTATTCTGAAATGGTTGACCGAGAACGCTCAGATCTTGGAAACACGGGCGGGTAACGGAGCAGGACGGGATGATGATGATGAAAGTGTGGCCAGCAAGTTGGATGAGGTAGCGGGAACCGTACGAGAGTTGCGCCGAGAGTTGGCTGAGCTGAAGAGTGATCGTGATGCTACTGAGGTAACATACATTGCAATGTCGCTACTACTAACTATTGAGTTCATATAACAACGAGTTTCTGCTTGCTCGTTCTCTCTACTTCGATCTCTTCCAGGACGTCAATCGTCAGTTGCTGAAGGAAACGGAGAAACTGGTTAACTCGAAGCTTTCCTCAGCCGACGAAATCATATCGAAGATGGAAGAGAAGCTGTCTCAGTTCTATCTGACAAGTCCGGTAATTGCGACACAGAATGTAGAATTCGAAGAAAAGGTACTGCGCCAGCTGGATAGCTTAAGCAACACAATGCCTGCTGGAGGTTCGGCCAGCAACTCCCTTGGCATGGAACCATCGTCATTCCCCGACAAGCAATTCATCCAAGGTCTGGTCAACGAAACACTGGAAGCAATCAACGATATGCGTCTGGAAGTGTTGACTGCATCCGATAAGAGCTTCACCAAGACCGCGACTCGCATCAAGGAAAACAACGAAGTGCTGCAGTCATCCGTCGACGATATATTGAAGACACTGACGGAAGAGCTAACCACGGCGGAAGCTTTCCACAATACAGCCAAGGATCAATTTAACTCGATGAACGAAACCATGACGCGGTTGTCAGGATTCTTGTACACGGCGGGTGAAAACATTCTCGATGCGAAGCGCGGTATTGACTACGGCATAATGCAGATCACGCGCGACGTTGGGGACATGATAAAGGGCAACACGGGTAGCCTAAACAAAACCGTTTCGAAGCGTTTCGATGAGATCGGTGCTACGATTCTGGATAATCATAACGGTGCGCTCACTAACCTCAGCTCGAAGATTGAAACGGAGATCAGTCAGGTTTGGCGTCAGATTGGTATCATGTACCAGGAGATCTCGTCCAGCAAGCAGGCGCTCGATCGTCTCCAGGAACAAACGGAAACATACGTCAATGGTACGCTCAACACAATGGACAGCATGGAGGGCAAGGTGAGTGCGAGGGGTGTGGAATTCAGTGGATCGACCAAATTGTATCCGTCATTCAATTTCCGTCATTCATTTTAGGTCTCACTGATTACCAACCGTATGACAGAGGTGGACTCGAACTTAAACTATCTTCTGGGACGCCTTTCGATGGTGACGCAGGAGTTTAACCAGATAAAGCTCGGTCTCGGCAAAGCACTGGACGAGATTAAGGGTAGCTTCGCGGAGGTTCACAACCGCGTCCGAGGTCCCGGACCACACCGAATCTCATCGGAGGAAGTCGTCGATGATTTGGGCAATGAAACCACCAAATAGGCGCTACAAATCTCAACACCCCATTTCGCTTGATTGGGAAGTATTCTTTAGAACCAAAAAAAAAAGAAAGAAAGAAACACAAAACCATTACATTAAAGCTCACTCTTATCCGACCCATTTGAAATGAGTGCTGCTGATTGCATGTGTTAGCATGTAGGCCCTGTTAGTAGTAAGATTACTTTTTTTTAGAACAATTTCTTCTACGATACATTGAGAATGGCTGAGGTAGAAAGGCGAAATGGCCTTCCCTTTTCTTTGCTGTAGGAACTACTTACTTACTAGACTTACTAGAGATTATCGACTGTACCGGTGTGCTTAAAAGATGAGAGGATAGAAGGATGGTATGTAAATCCAACTATATTTGCCGATAATGATGCACAATAAAGCGTTGGAAGCTTGAAATTTTGGTAAATGTTTAAATTCCATTATCTTGTTTTGTTAACGGTCATGAGAACGGTGAAGGAGAAGGGTTTCTAGTTCGATTAGGCTTATGTCGACTTCAGTTTCATAAAATCGACATTACTTGAGTGGCGCCTGTCTGTATGCAATATGAATGCATTCAGCATCAGTGCGTATGCAATGCTTAATATAAAACCCCGTCACTAAACGCTTAGCAATTGTCGCGTTTGCGAACGCGATTCAGAAAAATTTTGAGAAACTCCATATAAAAAAAATTACGAATAGTCACTGCACATGTAATTTTAGCAAAAAATCGCTATTCGAAGAGCGAATGGACGCCACCAAAATCTCATCTCATGGACTTTTTCCAAAACCAAATTCTATAAATTTGCTAATATCGCTACAGCATTCCCTTTTTTATATTTAGCAATACTTAATAAATTAATTTATTTTAATGCGAATTGATTTAAATAAGTTTCTTTTCACTCAAATAATGCTTTAAATTAAAAAGATAATAAAAAATCAGAAAAAAAATTTTTAAAAAATTTTCAACTCGAAAATTTCATAAGGCTTACCCCTTACGTTTTTTTTGGGAAATTTTGCAAAAAAAATTAAATTGATTTATTTTAATGCCAATTGATTGCAATGTGTTTCTTTTCACTCAAGTAATGCTACAAATAAAAAAAAGAGTGAAAAATAATAAAAAAATCAAAAAAATCAAAAAAATGAAAATCGACTAAGGCTCATTTTTGCACCAAGTTTTGCCTATAACTCGGTCAGTATCCAACGGATCGCCAATTTTTAACCTGTGGTCGATAGATGGCACCAATGGCTACATTTTCTTCTTGGACAGCCATGCTCTCAGGTGTCCGTGCCGGAAGTTATTCGAGGAACCAAGTTCCTTACCCTGTTTGATAAAATGTAAAATTTTCCTCATTTTTGAACAATGTAGCAAAATTAAAAAAAATGATTTTTTTTAATGCAAATTTGTTGCAATGTGTTTCTTTTCACTCAAATAATGCTTTAAAATAAGAAAAGAATAAAAAATAACAAAAAAATAAAAAAAATATTTTCAACTCGAAAATTTCATAAGGCTTACCCCTTGCCATTTTTTTGAGAAATTTTGCAAAAAAAATTAAATTGATTTATTTTAATGCCAATTGGTTGCAATGTGTTTCTTTTCACTCAAGTAATGCTTTAAATAAAAAAAGAGTGAAAAATAATAAAAAATCAAAAAAATCAAAAAAATGAAAATCGACTAAGGCTCATTTTTGCACCAAGTTTTGCCTATAACTCGGTCGGTATCCAACGGATCGCCAATCTTTAACCTGTGGTCGATAGATGGCACCAATGGCTACATTTTCTTCTTGGACAGCCTTGCTCTCAGGTGTCCGTGCCGGAAGTTATTCGAGGATCCAAGTTCCTTACCCTGTTTGAGAAAATGTAAAATTTTCCTCATTTTTGCAGCAAGTTATGCCTATAACTCGGTCGGTATCCAACGGATCGCCAATCTTTAACCTGTGGTCGATAGATGGCACCAATGGCTACATGTTCTTCTTAGACAGCCATGCCCTCAGATGTCCGTGCCGGAAGTTATTCGAGGAACCAAGTTCCTTACCCTGTTTGATAAAATGTAAAATTTTCCTCATTTTTGAACAATGTAGCAAAATTTAAAAAAATGATTTATTTTAATGCAAATTTGTTGCAATGTGTTTCTTTTCACTCAAATAATGCTTTAAAATAAGAAAAGAATAAAAAATAACAAAAAAATAAAAAAAATATTTTCAACTCGAAAATTTCATAAGGCTTACCCCTTGCCATTTTTTTGAGAAATTTTGCAAAAAAAATGAAATTGATTTATTTTAATGCCAATTGGTTGCAATGTGTTTCTTTTCACTCAAGTAATGCTTTAAATAAAAAAAAGAGTGAAAAATAATAAAAAAATCAAAAAAATCAAAAAAATGAAAATCGACTAAGGCTCATTTTTGCACCAAGTTTTGCCTATAACTCGGTCGGTATCCAACGGATCGCTAATCTTTAACCTGTGGTCGATAGATGGCACCAATGGCTACATTTTCTTCTTGGACAGCCATGCTCTCAGGTGTCCGTGCCGGAAGTTATTCGAGGATCCAAGTTCCTTACCCTGTTTGAGAAAATGTAAAATTTTCCTCATTTTTGCAGCAAGTTATGCCTATAACTCGGTCGGTGTCCAACGGATCGCCAATCTTTAACCTGTGGTCGATAGATGGCACCAATGGCTACATGTTCTTCTTAGACAGCCATGCCCTCAGATGTCCGTGCCGGAAGTTATTCGAGGAACCAAGTTCCTTACCCTGTTTGATAAAATGTAAAATTTTCCTCATTTTTGAACAATGTAGCAAAATTTAAAAAAATGATTTATTTTAATGCAAATTTGTTGCAATGTGTTTCTTTTCACTCAAATAATGCTTTAAAATAAGAAAAGAATAAAAAATAACAAAAAAATAAAAAAAATATTTTCAACTCGAAAATTTCATAAGGCTTACCCCTTGCCATTTTTTTGAGAAATTTTGCAAAAAAAAATGAAATTGATTTATTTTAATGCCAATTGGTTGCAATGTGTTTCTTTTCACTCAAGTAATGCTTTAAATAAAAAAAAGAGTGAAAAATAATAAAAAATCAAAAAAATCAAAAAAATGAAAATCGACTAAGGCTCATTTTTGCACCAAGTTTTGCCTATAACTCGGTCGATATCCAACGGATCGCCAATCTTTAACCTGTGGTCGATAGATGGCACCAATGGCTACATTTTCTTCTTGGACAGCCATGCTCTCAGGTGTCCGTGCCGGAAGTTATTCGAGGAACCAAGTTCCTTACCCTGTTTGAGAAAATGTAAAATTTTCCTCATTTTTGCAGCAAGTTATGCCTATAACTCGGTCGGTATCCAACGGATCGCCAATCTTTAACCTGTGGTCGATAGATGGCACCAATGGCTACATGTTCTTCTTAGACAGCCATGCCCTCAGATGTCCGTGCCGGAAGTTATTCGAGGAACAAAGTTCCTTACCCTGTTTGATAAAATGTAAAATTTTCCTCATTTTTGAACAATGTAGCAAAATTTAAAAAAATGATTTTTTTTAATGCAAATTTGTTGCAATGTGTTTCTTTTCACTCAAATAATGCTTTAAAATAAGAAAAGAATAAAAAATAACAAAAAAATAAAAAAAATATTTTCAACTCGAAAATTTCATAAGGCTTACCCCTTACGTTTTTTATGGGAAATTTTGCAAAAAAATGAAATTGATTTATTTTAATGCCAATTGGTTGCAATGTGTTTCTTTTCACTCAAGTAATGCTTTAAATAAAAAAAAAAAGTGAAAAATAATAAAAAAATCAAAAAAATCAAAAAAATGAAAATCGACTAAGGCTCATTTTTGCACCAAGTTTTGCCTATAACTCGGTCGGTACCCAACGGATCGCCAATCTTTAACCTGTGGTCGATAGATGGCACCAATGGCTACATTTTCTTCTTGGACAGCCATGCTCTCAGGTGTCCGTGCCGGAAGTTATTCGAGGAACCAAGTTCCTTACCCTGTTTGAGAAAATGTAAAATTTTCCTCATTTTTGCAGCAAGTTATGCCTATAACTCGGTCGGTATTCAACGGATCGCCAATCTTTAACCTGTGGTCGATAGATGGCACCAATGGCTACATGTTCTTCTTAGACAGCCATGCCCTCAGATGTCCGTGCCGGAAGTTATTCGAGGAACCAAGTTCCTTACCCTGTTTGATAAAATGTAAAATTTTCCTCATTTTTGAACAATGTAGCAAAATTAAAAAAAATGATTTTTTTTAATGCAAATTTGTTGCAATGTGTTTCTTTTCACTCAAATAATGCTTTAAAATAAGAAAAGAATAAAAAATAACAAAAAAATAAAAAAAATATTTTCAACTCGAAAATTTCATAAGGCTTACCCCTTGCCATTTTTTTGAGAAATTTTGCAAAAAAAATGAAATTGATTTATTTTAATGCCAATTGGTTGCAATGTGTTTCTTTTCACTCAAGTAATGCTTTAAATAAAAAAAAGAGTGAAAAATAATAAAAAAATCAAAAAAATCAAAAAAATGAAAATCGACTAAGGCTCATTTTTGCACCAAGTTTTGCCTATAACTCGGTTAGTATCCAGCGGATCGCCAATCTTTAACCTGTGGTCGATAGATGGCACCAATGGCTACATTTTCTTCTTGGACAGCCATGCTCTCAGGTGTCCGTGCCGGAAGTTATTCGAGGAACCAAGTTCCTTACCCTGTTTGATAAAATGTAAAATTTTCCTCATTTTTGCACCAAGTTTTGCCTATAACTCGGTCGGTATCTTACGGATCGCCAATCTTTAACCTGTAGTCGATAGATGGCACCAATGGCTACATTTTCTTCTTGGACACCCATGCTCTCAGGTGTCCGTGCCGGAAGTTATTCGAGGAACCAAGTTTCTTATCCTGTTTGAGAAAATATAAAATTTTCCTCATTTTTGAGGAAATCATAAAAAATTTAAAAAAATCAAAAAAATTAAAAATTTCTTAAGGCTATAGCCTTAGCTTTTTTTTCGGGAAATTTAGCAAAATTTATAAAATTGATATATTTTATTAATTGATGTTCGCAAACGCGACAATTGCTAAGCATTAGGGACGGGGTAAGATTTGATCATTTTTCAAATTCCATGTTGTTATTTGTTATCTGATTTAGTTTAGCGATTTACTACACGAAGAAAATGGTATTCAATATAAAATTATTGAACCCATCAACCAATGTCTGTATACCAATCATGGCTTTATTAGAAAAGAACCGTATTCTTCCATTACATACATTACTATCCTTCCAGGAATGGTATAACGAAGTTGGCTCACAATGTTGACAATTCACTTAGAATCGTTTGCACGGTGAAAAAGGACACTGAACCATCCTTAGTCAGTCAGTACACCTTCAGCGAACGATAGCTACAATGTCCGTCGGATGCAAGCTCCAGAAACAGTTGGCTGGCGAAGGAAATGGATTTTTAATTATTCACCAAGCGCTCGGTCGACCGGGGACCGTTGCTTGCACAGTTTCAATTGACTGTGGCGTTAGCTGGTGAATCAAGGTGCCAGGCGTAGGGAAGCATCATCGTGAAAGCTATTCCAATCATCTGCTATGAAGAACTGCACTATCAAACGTGCAAGGACGCTTTTCGTAGAAGAATACGTCCCACTTTAGAGCGCATTTTGAAGTGATAAAAAGTTGATAAAGCAATGCATAGCAAAAAATGAGGGGGAAGACGACTTCAACGAGCGAATAGTTGGTAGTTATGACCGAAAAGCCGTCTTTTTTGCATTTGCTAAGGACACGGAGATGGTGAATTGGGGGCAGCAAACACTCAAAACGAATTGAAGATGTCCTTTGAAGTGGACACGTAACTTGTGTTCTGCTGGATAGCTTACTGGAGTGAATTGAAAAAGCACTACTTTCACGTGAGTTTTCACATATTGCAATTGGTTGGTTTAAGTATCTTACCATTCAGTTTGTTTCCTTCCCTATTCTTATTAGCGAACTAAAAACAAAAATGAACGCTAGTGATGTGTTTTTAATTATTTTATAATTTTATTTCTCTGGTTTTAAATTACTTTCAGTATCTAGAATAATTTCAGTAAATTTGTTTCATTTTCATTTTTCTCCTTTTTCCACCCCAATTTCGTTTCTCGTCGCGGTATTTTTGTTTTTTTGTTTTTTGTTTTTTATAAGCTGCTGCGCGATCCGCATTCCGGTCGCTTACTTTCTTCTTTGCCCGCTTGCATGTGTGCACCATTGTTTTCCCCCCTTTTTGTTTGTTTGCCACCTTCATCTTTCTTCAACCTTTGCTCTTGGTTTAAATGTTTGCGAATGCAATTTTCTGTGTTGTGTGCTCGGCGCAAATTCGCGATTACGAGCGTTTTCTTTTTATTGCTTGCAGCTATTGAGTGTTTAGTGTTTTGTTTCTCTCTTCAACTATATTCTTTTATCTATATTACTTTTGCACGTGCAGTTTTTGTGTTTATGTATTTGTTCGCTTTTGTTTGTTTTTTTTTGTTTTTGCTATGTTCATGAATTGTTTTACTGTTTTGTTCCACAAACGCACACATACACACGCGCACAGGACACACGAAGGATAGTGAGTAAAGCTACATAATTGCCGTGTCCTTAAATAATCTTTTTTACAGTTTTTGTTTCTTTCTTTCCTTATGTACCGTTTAAACAGTTTTGTGTTGTAAGTTGATTTAGTTTCCTTGGAAATTGATTCATTTAGTTTTGCTACATCATTTAGCTTCTCGCTTGCGTATAGATGCGTCCCATATTTTGTAGAAGATGAAACGTGTGCGTGTGTGTGGGCGTGTGTGATGTGTTGCTTCGTTTACAACTTCTTTCATCTGTGTGCGACTTTTGTCTCTCTAGTTGAAGATAATATTTCGTATGTGTTTTGTTCATTTCTTCCATATTTGGGCCTACGGATTTGCTTTCGTTTTTTTTTTCTTTATAAACTACAGATATAACGCGTTTTTTTGGGGATCCTGTTGCTTTTTTTCTCACCTCCTCTCTTTCTGCTTAATGCTTTTGTTTTGTTGCTTGTTTCATAATCATGTATCGGGTTTTGCGTACTACGTTTACTTCGCATTATGTGTGTGTTTGCAATGAATTTTCTATTTTCTTCACTCTTTCCACACTTGAATGTGTAAAGCTTACACTTATGCGTTTTTGTTTTCTAATTGTTTTGCATTCGCTAACATTCGCTGTACCGGTATTCCGTAGTGAGAGTGAGTACCATGCATCTTTTGGTGCTTTTCCCAGCCTGTGGCCATTTTGTTCTTTCCCATAGCCAATCAACGAAACAAACCTGCTATTTAGCGTCAGCCTTTCATATGTTGGTGCAAAAAAAAACCTAGCGAATGGGTATCGTATTATGCATGTTTACGGTGTGATTGATTGGGACATGTTTGCTGGTTTTTTTTTTGTTTTAATTTGCCGACAATCATCATCAGCCTTACTCTCACTTTCAGACCATTAGCAGCTTCAAGTGACACGCCGTTTTCCGTTCGACAATTTCTTTCTGCATCTCAACTACACTCTATGTCCTACACTCCTTTTCACCATCGATCCTCTGTAGCAGCAGCATTTTCTTTTGTTTTCCTCTTTGTGACTTTTCAGTTCTCTATATAGGTATAATCGTAGCTACTAAATAACATGTAAATGGCAAATCTATACACAAAATCAATGCTTCTTTGTTGCTGTTGTTGTTGTGGTTGCAATTAATAAATAATCCCCACCCAAGCATACGCAAAACAAAACGTATAACACAGTGCGCGGCAACGTGTTTTGTGCACTGGCGTTTCCGGGGGTTTTCTTTTATTTGCTTCTACACCATGTGAATCCTTTTGCGTATTTTTTTATTCATTTCACTTGTATTTTAAATTTGGAAATCGGAAAACAGAAAAAGCACTAAGCGCTTTTAACATAATATAACACATCGGGCACGTGCTTCCGTGTCGGCGTTTGTTTGGCTTTTCTAATTCTTCGATTACTTCATCATTAGACACTGACTCTCTAACACCATCCGTCCGCTTTTCGCGTTTGTTTTCTCTGTTCCGTGGGTAAAATCAAAGAGATTCCTATAACCGTAACAAGAACCTTTTGCCTGAACGCACAGGAAGAAGAAACAAATCATTGACTGCAAACGTGAAGAAGAAACAAAAGTATTTAGCGCACGTGTGCCCGGGACATCGCTTAGCTCCAACACTTAGATTCCAACATACGGAAAAAAAACTTACCAAAAACCAATATACATTACTTTTTACAGATATAGCTACACACACACACACAGAGCTAAACCTAGTTTCGTTTAACATCGATTGCGCGTCCGATCGATCGCTAATATAGTGAATACGTTCGCAATAAAAACAATTTCCAAACCTGCCGGGAAAGGAATGAAATTCTGTCGCTTAAAGTATCGTCTGTAACTGTGCATTTTAATCGTGTGGTATGTTCGCATTTAAAAAAAAATAGACACAAAACTCTCTCTCTCTCTCTCAATAATCAACTAATAATTTTCTTCTTCCGAAAGCACAGCCAACATAAAATTTAACACTCCCACACTTACGACAATGGTGGATGGTGTAATGGTAGAGGAGCATTGCCTGTAAGCTAAACTGCTGTTTTTTTCTCTTATTTTTCGTTTTTAACGTTCCTCACTAAGCATCTCGTTTTTTTTCTGTTGTGTCGATTTTTAAATTCAGTCAACATTGTGTCACACGCGCCTCCACACTTATCTCTTCTCGCTTTGTACATTTACCGATGAAGTTTGGTTGATTTGGTTGCATTGTCCCCCATTTTCCTCATGCTGATGATCTTTGTGATCACGTTTATCTCATCTCTCGCTTTTACAGCTTGTTCATATTTGTTTGTTTGTTTTATTTTTCATCGCTATCATCAATGTTTAGTTGTGTTCGCTTTGCTTTTAAATTTGATTCTGTTTGCTTACTGTTTTTATTTTGCTACATGTTTTTGTTGTTGTTGTATAACTTTTCTTTAATGTTCTACGCACGTGTATTTTGTTTAAATCTTTTTTTTTTGTTTGTTTTCTTGACCACGGAGATCTGCGCTCTGATGAACGTGTGTATCGATTATTCACCTTCAGATGGTTATTACGAATTTAAATTGCAATATGTTGTGTGCCATCTTGCGCTTCATCATTTATACAATTTTGTTCGTTTTTCCACGACACCACCACATAGTTTAGGGGGTGGAAGGCGAAAGAAGGGGGTGAAGAGGGAGGGGTTGGTATTTATTTGTTATCCTTTTCGAAAAATTCTATTTATAAATGTGAAAGGGATTAGTGTGTCTGTGTTTGTTTGTTTGTTTTGTTATGTTATTTACTTTAGAACTCTCATAGATGCTACTTTGGCTAATATAAATACGATTTTTTTTTACTGTTTGTCGTGTATTTGCTATAAGTTTGCGTATGTGCAGCCCCTGCTTTTGTATAATAACAGGTGCATGAAAAAAAAATACTTTCCTATTTATTGTTTTGTCTACCTGTTGTTTCCCGCCCGAGATGAAGGAAAAGCAAATGACAAATTTTATGAAAAACGAATGAACAACCAGTAAACTTACAGAGGACGGCTGTACAGCAGAACATATTTCGAAAAACAAACCCAATTGGAGATAAAAAGTAAAAGAAACAAAAATCGGGATACTATTAGTGTTAATAGTGAGAACCATTTTGCGAAATTCTGTGTGTGTTTTCGTGTTTACTCTTGGCTCTTCTTTAACCGTATCATTGTTCGCTTCGGAATTTTACATATTTTAAGCCATGGTTTTTTGTTTTGTTTTTGTTTTTTTTTTTGCACTAACGCATACATGCATTTGACTATTAAATTCGTGTACGATTAATTAACCGTTGCTATTTATCTGGTTTTTTTTTCTTTTACTTTTTGTTTGCCTCACATTTTCATACACCTGCATTCTCGGCAAACCCTTCTCCGATAAACTTCACCGACAGGTGTGTTTCATTTTATGACATATTTTAAGTGTAGAAAAATAGTATGGCTAACGGTGCACTGTTTTGCATTTGATGTTATCTTGTTGCTCCTATACATGTAGCATTTTGATTCTCTTTGTTATCTTGTCTATTGTTTCGTTTGCGCAATGCATAATTGTTTTCTAAAAAGGATTTTTTTCTTCTTGGAAACAAACTGGGTTGGGATTTTTTCATTTCAACAATGTTTTTTTTATTCGTGATAAAATACTTAAAAAAAACAACGAAGGTGCAAAAGGGATATTATTACTTCAATCAAAGGTAGACAAAATCAATATTGGCACATGTTGGCAGCCGGAAAGGGAACGTTTGTTTAATGTTTAATTATATTCATTCAAACAAACAAAAAGAATCAAGACACAATACAATGAGTAACAGGTGCGTGAAAAAAAAAGCAAATCCTTAATCACGTTGTTTTTTAACTTCTTTCCATCAGTTGCATTGCAGTGCATTGCGTGTCATGCACAGTGTGTTAATCTGGTTGTTATCGCTTTTCTTTGTTACATTGTTGCTTATTGTGTGCTTGAGTAGTGAAAGTGTTGTTTTTTTTTCGTCATTTTCCTATGAGTTTTTAAAGCATACATTCTAATTTGTACTTCGTTTCGCAATCAGGAGTCTAGAAAGTGAATCTTGACGATAGTGATCGTACATGTATATATTATCTATATATTTATTTATTGTATTTTGTTATATGTATTCATTATTCTCCCCCTTTTAGTGAGTGAGTGTCTGTGTATGTGTGTTGTATGAAAGTGTTTTTACATGTTTGTATGATTGGTGTGTCCTGTGTGTGATAGGGTGTCTCCATCAGAATGGGAATTTTAATGATTTTATCGTCCTTTCCTCTTTCTCTTTCTTACTTCACGGTTTGACCTGGCTGTCTTACGTTACTAAATTGCTTGTAGTATCTTTGCGGTCTCTTACGTGACACTAGCAGGAGCAACCGTCCCACACAGCAATAGCACGGGACAAGATTCTCTACCGTAAAACATGAAACCACAACAATGTGCGTGTCTGTGTGCACCAGTGTTTCCTTCCTATGCGTGCAAACATTGCGCCAGGATACTAGTGCGGGCACTAGAACACATGAGCTAAACCAAACGTGAACAGCAAAACACAGACAGAAACGAAATCCATGCAAATTGACATCACCATGCAACCCAAAGGCCTGTTTTTGGTGAAGCAAAACCGATCGCGAGTTCACCACGATCATGATTGTATTGTTGTAGTTGTTAGTTTTTGGTTTGTTTTGTTTTTCGACCATTCATAAGGCAAACAGTTTCGCAGTTGGTTTTGTTTTAAGTTCGCTAAATCTATCAGTTTGCGCATATTTTACCTCACGATACACATCCTCACGAATGTATGCTTCCATTTTTGTTTGCCATTTTGCTTCTCTGTATGCTGTACTGATTTATCCTTGAATTTCATGATCAATACAGCTACAGTGCAACCTTCTTGCAAACATCCAAAGTAACGAAGCAAAATAACGACAAAAAACCTTACATCAGTTCACAATCGTGTGAAGAAGCTTGCGGCTCTTCTGTTTCATTTATTAAAAAGAAGCTTGAAGACGTTTTGTTTGTGACACAGTCGATTTGTCATTTGGTGAGTTTTCGTTCATTAATATAAGTTGCTTTTTTAACTGGCAGTTACTCGGAAATGGGATTGCGAACCACTAATTATTGCAGTAGCGTATGAACGTATTCTAATGCACAAAACAACAAAACACATTGCAAACGAATAGTGTCCACTAGTGTGTCCAAATTCGTTGCTTTTCCGCGAGTGCGCTTCCCGGTGACTACAATGTTGGTTTTTCTTCGGTTTCCATTTTTCATTTTGTTTTCTCAATACACCAAATTACCACACACACAGACAAGAGCGCAGAATAGATACACGTAACTTTTCGATTTGTTCTTTTTTTTCGTTCTTCTTTTTTGGGTGATTTGTTCCATTACTTAGTTGCTAGTTCATTAAACGCTAGAAGCATGGTTTCTTAACGGACTGATTTGTTTTAAAGTTATTTTTTGTTTGTTTGTTTGCTTGCTTTTATTACAAAATTATGTTTAAGATCGACAGTATGTATGCCTACGGTTTCGACTCGAATCTATAACCAGCGTTTGTTTGTAGTAGCTGGATGAAAGGAAAACCAAACATAAAAAAAGAAAGCTTTAAGCTTTAAGAAGGAATTTTATCCCATCTCGACGCAAAAACAGAAGGAAGCATAAGCAGTGTAAAAGAAATAAAAAATGAAAGTAAGACTCTTCTTTTTTTTGGATCTAAATTTGTTTTTAACGCACCCCTTACGCACGATCTTACTTAACCCAAAAAAAACAAATATTGAATGCTTTACAAGCAGACAAATTTTTAAGACAAGAAAACTCAAATATACTAAAATTTAATGGCTGTGTTTACTGATTTTAATAAATAATGGTAAGCATGCGGGCTTGTTGGTTGGTGCCTGAAAGTTACGAGTACGAAAGGAACGATGGAGATGCCCCATCGGTAGGAGCCGTCCAGCAGAGGCTAGTGGTGGACAAGTGTTGCTTTGCAAATATCTCGTCCCCGAGTCAAGTTTTTACACACTTTAGAGGTGGGAATAAATAAAATTTTAATACACAAAAAATAAACTGATAAATCGACTGGATGGATCTTTTTGTTCGATCCACAAAATGCGGTAATTTTAAACTACGAAACAAGCTTTTTATATGCCCATCACCCAAAGTAGTTCCGTCCAAAGGGTTCGCTTTGGGCACCTAAGCTCAGGCAGATTCTTCTGTGTAGTGTACTAAAAATAATTTTGAGTAAAAGTCAGGCCAACCACAAGACTGCTAGCAAAAATTTTTAGTGTAATTACTTTAAATCAGTATCAGTTGCAGCAGTAAGCAATATTTGTAAGCCAAGAATAAGGAAAAAATAACACAAAAGATTCGATAATAATAACTGGCACTAGATGGTCCTTTCCGTACAATCGTAAGACCTCGGAAAGACGTTAAAATTGAAAGAAACAGAGGAGTTTTTGATACAAAAGAAAAGGAAAAGGAAATGAAACTTAGTTAATTCCCCTCTCGCGTAGAATTATTCATGTATGCGTGTATGTGTCCATTAATGGATGCATTTTTTGTTCTCTTGTTTAATGTTTTCCTTTTTTCTTTTGATGGGGAAACTATTTACACACGGGATAAATCTAATGCGCATGTTTGTGATTCACAGATCACCAACTGTGTCTACGTCTTTAGTGAACTATTACGAGTTTACCATACCGATGGTTGTTCCTCTTGCTACTGTATTTGTGTGTTATATATGCTTTATCGTTAGGGCTTAACTCTTGAAACGCTTGTTTTAAAAACAGTTTTAAACTTATGTTTTAGATGGTTCCATGCTGCTCCTGCTCATCGCTCAAGCTGCTGATTTTTGTTTAGTTTTCATTGTTTTCGTTTTGTTTGCTTATGCGCATGTTTAATATAGTAGCTAGATTATCTTGACATTATCGTAAATCGTTTGCTTACACGGATTACACTGTTGCGCTGCTAGCGAATGTTCGTTTGTGTTTTGCTTATTACTTATATCGCTGTGCGCCTTTTGCGCTAGTGCCCAGTTCTTGGCGAATCTTTGCTCACCGTTTACATACATTATCCTTACACCCTCCGTTTTACCACATCTTACTTCTGCTTCGTTTCGGGTTTTTTTTTTCTTCTGTTCGATACTAGCGTTTGAAACCACTTAGTGGTTAATTAAAAAAGAAACTAAACTACTACTGCTTACGCTGCTGTCTAATACCTACCGGACAGCACACAACACAGAACAGAAGGGAAGAAGTGTGTGTTGTCTAATCTCACACGGCCTTGTGGCAATGCCTAGCGATGCGCTATTTACGCCTACGTTACTCTCTTTTGCGACAATCGTGTACCTTCGGTTAATGTGTCGGTGTTGATAATTACTATTTAACGCGTTGCTTCTACGACTGTCCGCATTATGCGTGTTCGATGTTCGTTGTTCATGCGTATCGTTCATCCATCACAACTTCATGCGTACACTTGCCCTGGATTTTGTGCGGATGAACTGCACTTGTTTGCGTGTCCGATCGGTTAGCATGTGACGCTGCACAAATGCGTGTTTCGCGACAGCGGGAGCATCGCATTATTCGCAATGTGAGTGTTCATTTAAGTTCCCTTTCGATTATCTCCTTTTCTTTCTTGCTTTGCCACTGCTCGCTGTCGTCGCGTCTATCCTCTGGCCGTCTACCATTAATATTATATATAGGTATATACATAAATAATTTAGGTGGGAACGAAACGAATACCACTTAAAACACAAACTTTGATTTTGGCTTGAACATACTCGAAGCAACATTGTTTGGCGAATGGATCGTACAAATGCTTCATTTTGTGTGCTTTCGCGGCAACCGGCAAACGAAATCCTACACAGGTTGGTAACGAAAGATAAATGATATTTTAAGATGATAATGACACGTGCTCTAACACCTTATGAGACGGTTTGCTCCTGGCGTACCATCGACCCGCTTGTACAGTGCCTGCTGGTTCAACGCCAACGGATTACAAACTATCAGTTGTCACAGTTACTCCGGACGCCGCCACTGTTATTCCCTTTGGACCGGTTCGGTGAATCGTTCTCTTGGTTACTGGCACCGGATGATGCACTGTTGCTAGTGATGGTGGTTGGCCCGATGGTAGCTTTCCCATTGCTGCTAGCTACTTTCACCGTTGATCCGGTACCATCCGGTGCGGATTCAGCTTTCGATTCCGCAGCAGGTGAAGAAATCGCAACACCGATCGGCGCATCTTCCATCGGTTCGTCCTCATCTTCCACGACCTCATCCTGTGCGTCGTGCGGCGTAGGACATCCTTTGGCATCGCGATCGCACCGTGGCGAAGTAGGCGTACCGGCGCGCGAAACAGGTCTCGGCGAACCGGCTGTTGCATCCTTCGGCAACGGTGCACTGCTGCTGACGGGGATGACCACAACGATTGGGGACGAGGAAGGACCGTTCTCTGCCGGTGTCGTCGTTTTGGAGATACTAGGAGCTGTCGAGGGACCTGCCATTGCTGAAACACTGCCATTCACGCTACTCACTGCCGTTATCGTTGTCGTCGATACAGGTACATTGGTGGCACTTGTTGGTGGTGGTGGTGGTTGATGTGGAACAGCAGGTGAAGATGTTCGTAACACTCCTCCCTGCTGACCCGTTGGCGATGGAGAAGTAGATGAGGAGCTGTGTTGCTGCTGCTGCTGCTGCCGCCGAATATCATCGCGGGCTGGTTCCGCAACCGGCTGGATGGAGGACGCTTTCGGTGCCGACACCGATACGGTGGTAGCCGTAATTGACAGACAGGCTGGAATCGCCGTTGGTAAGCTGCCGGTTGTTTGTGGCGGTGGCGATGCCAGCATTAGCACCGTCGTCGCATCGTCCGGACTGCGGCGCAACAGCTTCTTCAGTGGCTTCATGATGATTTCGGACTTTTCCGGAAAACTGTTCCTTCGCTCGATCAGCTGATGGCTGTGGTTGCTGTTGCTACCGTTGCTGACCAACGACAGCGGTGAGGGAGGCGTCGACGATGTGCTGGACTCTCCGATACCGCCCAATGTTTCCCGTATCAGTATGTGATGCTGCTGGTGCTGCTGTTGCTGCGACAGTTGATGTTGGTGTTCGCGCAGTGAATCAATTTTAAGAAGCGCCCGATCCAGCTCATGCTGTAGCTGATGGATTTGCTGCTGAAAATGATCGGTTTGCCGCTGCAACTCCATTTTGTGTCGCTGCATCTCCATCAGCTGGTCCTCCTTTGCGCGGATCTCCATCTGCAACCGGTGGTGCTCAATGCGCGTTTCCTGCAGCAGCACCTTAAAGATGTCCTGTATTTGCTGCTTCGTTTCCGGTTCCACCTCCTTCAGCACCTCGCCGATCAGTTCCATCGTGGAGGGCACGTTGCTACTGTCCGGTTCGCCCGCTTGGCTGTCGTCGTCCGTGTCGGTGGACAGCTCGAACTCGGAGTTGCCCACGATCGGCAACCCGTTCCGGTGTATGATCGTGCCGGCCGGTGCCGTTCCCGGATGGTGAGATCGGAAGTGATGGTGTTGCTGTTGCTGCAGTACCTGGTGATGATGCAGGTACAGCGGTTGATGGTGTGGCGGTGGCGGCGAAGACACCTGCTGTGAGTGATGTCCGGAAACACCACCCTGCTGCTGTTGTAGCATATGGCCGGGAGGAGTACGGCGGGATGTGGGCGTCAGTGTGCTCAGCGGAGGACTGATCGGTTCTTTTATTAGCACTAGCTTTGGCTTGTCTCTTCCCTCTACCCCCGCGACACCCTCTCCACCGTTCATGTTTATAACGATTGAGGTCGGCGGTAGTGGAGATGTCGATGACGTGATCTCATTCGAGCCAGACGAACCGGAGTGTGGAACATCCAGCTGAATCGGTACGGGGCTGTTGCTATTGCTATCACCATATGTTGCCATTGAAGAGACCTGCTGGTGGTGCTGTTTGGCAATGATCGTACTGATCGCGATCGCACCTTGCGACAGTTGGTGCTGATGCGATGTACCAGGCGGTGGCGGCGGCGAACCGGGAATGTGTGCCGAGTTCGTCGGTCCAGGCGATCGACTGTTGTCTCCCCTTTCACCCCTACCTCCGTGTTCCATATGGCCCGATGCCGTCGATAACGGTGTACCAGGGCGTTCCTGTTTAATCTGCACGTCACATTTTATCACAGACCGCATCGGTCCATCCACTGCTGAGCTGCCACCGGTACCGTGCGACGTTGCTGGAGGTGTCGATGGACTTTCCTGCTTGATCTGTACCACTTCACACTTGATCACGGAACGATCTTTTCCCTCGTACTCGCGTCGCTGCTGCCCCGGTGCGACCGAAACCGTGCCAGCATCCTTGCCGCATAGGATCGTTTTGCGCGGCACGAGCGCTACATTCGGCTGGTACGACCGTTCGAACTTATCCGTCTCAGACATCGGCACCACGTTTTCGGGATTTTGCAGTAGCGGTGGTTCTTGGCTGAGAGTGAGTATCGTACCGCCGGGTGAGGTCGCTCGGATCGTACCATTCACGATAGTGGTGGTCGTACCGTTCGCGTAAGGAGTAATCTGTTGCAGCAGCAGCGCTTGCTGCTGTTGCTGCGCGTACTTCTGTGCCTTCTGCTGCGCGGTCCAGGGCCGGAAGGCCGCATTCGTTTGCTGCTGTTGCTGATGGTGATGCAGATGGTGCTGCTGCTGCTGCACGAGTAGTTGCTGTTGGGCTGCATAATGTTGGTGCCTGCTGTTGCCACTACTGCTGCTGCTGCTGCTGTTACTGCTGCAGTGATATAGCGATGCAACGTCGCTCATAAGCTTTGGTTTCTTTATTGGAATGTCCAGTGGTTCCGCTTTGATGGCAATTGGACCGCCATCTTCAAAGGCCGCCTAAAAATAGAAGCAGAACAAAAAAAGGTATTAGTAAGACTGAAGGTTTATTCATATGTTTTTTTTTTCATACCGCGACATTTTTTCGATAAAATTAGAGATAAAATCAAACATATTTATTTGAACAAATATTCTGCTATCTGCGAAATTATTTCAAAAGCTCTTATCTTATGCGCTTGTTTGTTTCTATTTTCTTATCGTAATGCATTCTCTAAGCGTGCGAAAAAAAAGAAACCCATTAACAAAGTGACTGCGCTATTTCGTTCTACCAACGGGTTACATCCTTTCGTTCCATACAAGGTGTTGCACGTCTTTTTTTTTCCTCTCTCATCGCCTCAACTTGAACTTGGCCGTTGTTGGTCAAACCCATTCGGCATGCCTTCCCGTCATCCGGCTAAGGAAAAAGCCATTTCATAAATTAAGTTATCACAACGAGAAAGACCGCACAACGAGGGGTGAAGGGTGCTCCTTCTTACGCGCTCGAGCTACATTCCTATTTGTTCGCTTGCATTTGTCAACTGTGCTGCTATGCTGTCAGGCAACCGTGCCAGTAGTTAATGTGAGCGACCAAACGAAAAGAATGAAGCAATGCGCGCACACACACACCAGCTCCAACCGTGACATCCTCCCCATCGACAGGTTGATCATTCGACCTTCTTCCTTGTGCCATTCTCGTCGTCGGAAGGAAAACCAAACCCGTTGGGCCCTCTATCGCCACACTGTCTCATCCGGCTAGTATGCGGGGAGGTCTAGAAAATGCAACCATGTTCTTGCTAAGGTACATCCCTCTACAACCACACGGCAACTTCCATTATCTTCGCGCTCGAAATGGAACATAACCATCGATCAAACCCGGCTCCGAACGTATACAAACCGGCCACAGCGCACTCCACTTGTATTGCTTTATATTCATCACCAATCGTCAGTTGCACATTCTTCTTTATGCTTTCACAAGCTGACTTTTCTATTACACAAATGGTTGCCCCTTTTTTTCTGCTGGTGGAATATTTTTTCTTACAACGTATTTGGGGGAGGTAAAGGCTGAACGGGTTTGAAGGTTTGCCAGGTGTTGAGCCGGGTTGGGAATGTAGTTCGCCGGCTCAGCATCATTGATCGCTGTGCAACTTCGACGAGACGGAGCCTGAGTTGCACGAGTTGATAATTGAACAGGTTTGTTTTTCTTTTTACTTTCAGGCTGTACGCGTTGATGCACTTGTTACGAGCCAGTGTTCTGTTAACTGTCATTGTGAGCACGTGTGAAACTCTCGCTTTAGTGCATGTAGCGTACAGGAAGAGACATATAAATGCTTAATTTTATTTAAAATCACACCTTTAGATCGTATCTTATGTGTCTTCGCCTGCGGTACAAATTGTCGAAAGAAATCGTGTGAACGGTCTTGAAGCATTCTGGTTTTTGGTGAAGCATACTTTAATAATATTCGTAAAATAAAGGCATAAATGGAATTCCTCGTTCATCAGCTACGCAATAGTTGGATTTACACAGTATCCACACTTATAACTCTAAAACAGAGCGGAAAACGATTAAGTAGATTGAAACTTGCTAAGATTAAAGTAATGTAGCTTCAATTGTTCTTCATTTATTTTATCGATTGCAATTAAATGCACTAAACATGCTATCCTACTACGCAATTGGTTCAACATTGTATTCACAACGATCCATTGGCTCGTATGCGCGCTGTCTAGTGAGTTTAAAGTGCTGCAAGAGCATTACGGAATTCCACCGTTTTTTTTTTGTTTTTTTTTTCACAGGAAACACTCCAGCAACAAGACGCCTCTCGGTCGGCACTGTGCACGGGTAAATTGGTGACACTGAACAGCTCAAAGCCGCCAGACAGACAGAAACAAACAGCAGAGAGCAAATTAACACGCGATAGCCAGCATAATTAATGTTAAAGACAACATGGCACTGGCTAAAAGACTTGCCTTCGGCAACGACGCTTTGCAAACGAAATCGACGACGATGAAATCGATCGCTTCCTCGACCACTTGCTGTTTGCATACAATGTTGCAACCAGCAATAGCATCCCGTTGAACACCAAAGGACGAACCCAACGTTGCCAGTGCACGATTGCTCTTGGTAAAGGGATGATTATGTTAAGGAAAGCTTTTTGGATTTTTTCTCTACCTCTACCACTCCACTTTGTACGGTCATTCTGCAGTCTCACTTTAGTGGAACCCAGCACAGTCAGCTGGCGTTCACATCTGGAGCATCTTTGTATGTTAGATGTTTGTTGGTTGTATGGTTTTTTGTAACGTTTTTCTTGGCCCTGAGAATGGAACTCTTTAGCCTGTCGTGGTCTTGCAATACGTTAAGATAGGAACAAAACAACTTTGAGGCTGCCAGATCGCCTGTTCTTCTTACTTTATGGACTAAACGCCATTATTCAGCATGTATCTGTAAGCGACGAATTATGTACCGATAAGTATTTAAAGATTTGGCAATAAATGTACGTACCAGGTTCGTTGGAAAACGATAAATTGCTCTCAAAAGTACAATTTAGACAGATCAGCAAGGTACCGACACTTCGAACATGCCACACTTTATACTCTTCAACAAACTACACGTTCGGTTCGTTCTCATTTCTGGATCATAATATTTTTTTTCGCCAGAATAACGTGTACGGCGGAAGTACATCTTCAACAAAAAGCTATCAACACGATGCACACACTGGAGATATGCGACATCAGTTGTGTTGGGGGGTTTTTTTTTCGCCTGGTGTCGACATGCTGCTGTCGACGAAATGTCGTTTCGTTTTGCGCGTTTCAGACAGAATTCCGGCTTCCGTCGCATGGGGACGAGCGGAACATGCGGGACATGACGGGTCCGGCGCTATTCGATATCTACTAAATCTTTCTAATTAGAACCGCGCTCGGACGGTTAATTTATCACCTTAATAGGAACTTCACGATGTTGGTGGCGTCTCGGTGGCGGTTGGCACGGCACGACGCCATAGCTCCATTGGTTCTTTGTACCACTTTGTACTAACGGAGTGCCAGAAAACTCGCTCGTGCGATTTGCCGACTCGGAAACTGGATGCAAACACACACACATACGGTGCTGTTTAATTTGCGGAAGGAAGAGACAGGAAAAAAAACCAACCGGGAAGTGGTTTCGCCGTATGTACGAGGCACGAGTCATAGCCGCATTAGGTGAGCGACAAAATTTACAGCCTTTTGCGGTCGAATGAACATTATGGATGCATTTTTGTGGTGCTGGCGCATTGTCTCCGACCGTGATCGAGTTATCTTGTGTATTGGAAGTGAACGTGATACGATCTATAATGAAGATGCTGCTACAGGATTGATTTATTTGAGTGAGTGAGTATATTGGTTCGCGCTCAGCGTACTGAGAAATAGTGAGTACCACACTAATATTTGAATTTATTTACTATAAAATGACTATAAATTTTAATATTTACTATAAATACTCAATATCCAGGTATAAGCGGTACCATGCATCCCTGGGGATCAACTGTTAAACAAAAATTGTGCTGTAATCATATCTCAAATAGTCTCTTTAACATGTGCACGAACTTGCCCAAAAACAACCTAACCGACATAGTGACCGGATACCTTCCTGACGCATGTAAATGATGACAAACCAAATCGATATAATTGATCCCGTAAAATCCCGCTCTTTCCGTTTACCAACATCACAAGTGACCGAACCCATCATGCAACTCATCCGAAACACGTATTTCCCGATGTCTTCCCATTTTCCATTACACGACATTGACATATCCGGGCGTATCAGTGGTCAAACTGCCGGTTCGGGGTCGAATGTACAACGCGTCCACGATCGTCTGTGTTCCGTGTGGACCGTTTGTGCCTGTTTCTTCTGAATATTACTTCCCATCCTATATATTTTTAAATCATTGCTCTTGCTGCCCGAACTGTGCTACGTAGGAAAAAAAAAATGGAAGAAATAAAATATATACCGCAAGGTGTCCGCGCAACGGTTTAGCATTGGAGCAAGAGCAAATGGTTCACTAGCGTGGTAGACGAGTAAAAATAAAAGGAAAGGCAAACACACACACACAGAGCGGTTTGGCGTAAATTAACAGCGATCTTGATGCATTTACACCCGCCTGCACTGACAGTCGCGGCCTGTTTCTGTCTAGGGTAGGTACTGTGGCAAGGTGCACTTCATGCACAAGAAAATGCAGCTCATCATCTTTTGCGTCTAACGATGCTGCTGCTGCTGCGGCTGCTGCTAGTGACCCACGAGCAAGCGTCTAGGTTCGAATACTGGCGGTAACGTCTTCAATCAACGCCACATCGCAACCACCATTCTGCAACAGCCGTCCTTCCTGCGTGTCTAGTTTCCTACTCGCAACTAAACGAACGGTTCGTAGAAGTCGTGCGATAATTTGTGTATCTCATAAAGGCAACACAACGGACTGTTACTGCAAGTCAAACGTGGTCGGCGGACGGATAATCCACTCTCGTGGCCGAGGAGTTCGCCACTTCCAAATCTATATGCCCGGTGATCGTAGCGGCGAGTTGGATGAAGTATTTCAATTTCTACTCGTCATCCTCACACCCGATCCTTGTCACACTTCCGTAGCAATTATAGCCAAGACCGTTCCGTCCCAATGTGTACGTCCGCTCATCTCGGTCGGGCCGTCGATAACCCCCAGACGCACACCTCTAGCGGTGTTTTTGCAGCGGATGCAGACGAATGCCCGTTGCATCCCGTATCCCGAAGTCGTTATAGATCAAGATCCAATTATGATCGTGTGTTTTCTCATCGGCACCAGCAAAATACGGTTGGCAAAGCCGGTGAAAATCCATCGACAACCAACCGTACGCGGCTTGAGATGATGATCCGGTGGGCATCAAGACGTGGTAAATCGGTTCACTTTTGCCCCCAGAACCTTCGTGTCGTTCCGGGCGGGCGTTGGGAAATCGTAAGTCCATGCAGTGTACTGGTGATGGGTGCAGTAAAATTCTATTAACGCTTCCCGTTAGAAATGACCGATGCATCATAAGGGGCGATGGTTATGCCACTGATGCCAACTAACGACAGCGTGATGGGAGACTGATTTTCCTCACATCGTATTGATGATCGAATTAATGTTTTATTTTCTATTAAACTTTTCTTCCATTTACCAAAGAAAAATTGAATAATAGGTAATAGAAACAATTCGTTTTTGAACTAAAAATCCCACAAAAAATTCCAAAATCTTCAGCGGAAAAGATGTTTCCTGAAGAACAACTTAGTTGAAAGACAGCAGGGTAAAGTGATATTACGATTAATCCGATGGTGAATGTATACAATTTATGACTACTCACATTACTCCATGACCTCAACAAAACGAACGGACATACTCCCTGCCAATCGAAGACATCTCTTAACGTAATGCAAAATAATGATGAGCATCTTTTAACTCTTAGACAATTCTTCTCTCCAACGTCAAATTGTGAATCTTGGAGAACTGACGACATTCAAACGATTCCCGTCCTAGCAGATAACTGCCTCATCAGCACGTGGTGCGCAAATCCTAATTTATGTCCTTACACGGATGTGGTACGTTCAGCTGAGGTGAGAAGCTACCGTCAATACGGCGCAATTTGTGTAATCTTTCCCTGCCATTTGTACGTTTCCTTCAGGAGCGTAAAGAAAATAAGAACGTCAGCGACGAAATCATTCGTGCTATGCGCACGAGCACCTAATGTTTATGATGTGTGCATGAGCATGAAGCGGCGTGATTCTTTTTACCCTTTTCGTATCCCCTATCCATCCATCCCGGCGTAATTCGCATTTCGCTGCGTGGTTATACGGAAAAGGTGTCAGATTGAGAAGTGTCAAGCCTGGGAGTGCGGGAGCTCTTATGCTTCCCGGTCCCGCTTCTTTACTCCACATTGTTACATTATTGTGCGCATAGAAGAACCCTTTCGGATTTCGCAGAGGGTAAAGCGGTGGATCTTAGAAAGAAAGAAAAAAAACATATCCCCTGAAGTCCGTTGGCGGAAGCAGTTCTGAACAAACCTTTTTTGTTTGCGAGGCTGGACGTAGACAGAGTGATGGTGTATGTGTTTCGCGAGACCAGCTGCGATTGAGGTCTTTATTTATGTTCGTCGTGACATTTGAAAGAATGTAACACATTACCACTACTCTACCCCGTGGGGGGGACGAACCCTATTGATCCGGCAAATGTGACCACCGGAAAAGGGAGATGCGAAACCGGCTAAACCAACCTCAATTAAAATATTGACATATGCGTACCCCGGTGTCGCCATCTTTTGCTAGGCGCATTAGCATAATAAGCGTTTCGAAAAGCAAAAAAAAAACACGATTGTATCCCGAAAGAAACCCTTCTTAAAAAAAATGTTTTAATCGATGAGAAGGGTCTCTATTTTTTGCAAGAAAAAAAAAGACATTTCAACTACAAAAATGCGCAACTGATACATTAGGGCAAACGTACAAACATTGATTGTTTAAGCATTTGGCCCAGGGCCCATCTTTACGCTTCCGTCGACGCCAACGTTAATCATTTCCATGCCTTGAGACGTCAGTAATCTTTGCCTCCATTCCCTTCTTTATTCATAATACAAAGTTTAACTTTTTTCCTTCTGTGTACCGTACGAACGAAGAAACATCGAAATATGATACTTTTCAAGGTTCACACAAAAAATTCTCGTTGACTTATTGGGGTTGGCACAGCATGCAGTGTCCCGGAGCTTGGTAACAGAGTGGCAAAGTAAGTGGCGCGAAGAAGGAGAAACAAAAAAAACTCCAGACAAAATATTAAAACGTTCCAGCGATGCTGCCCGGTCTTTATGTCGTTCTCCAATAAAAAAGGCTTTCATTTTAGACTTCAAGTCTGACGAGAGGAAGAGCAGTAAGCCACATCATATACGTTGTATTTTGGTTGGATTAATCTGAACCCAGGCTTGAATGATTTTGTAGTCGTTATTATGAAAAGGTTTTCACTTTTACGAGTCAGAGAGTGACCGTCGCACATGTGAGCTGGTGTAACTGAGATCGTTCCAGATTTTTGACTGTGCTTAGAACCGTTTGCTACATTGTGCTGTTTTTAGATTGATGCTTTAAATGTGCGTTTAATGTTTAGCAAATTAAATGATACACCATTGATCTCCAATTTTTAGACATTGAATTCTTGGTGATATGGTGTGGGATAAAATATTGGAACAAAATAATTGGTTATAGATTCAGAGCTAACAACCATTTGGTTGATTCTGCTATTCATAAAGTTTTAGATAAACTTCAAAAACTATCGTATAATTCACTTGTTAATACTGGGTATTCGTCTTCTAGTCTACTGACAGATGCTCAAAAGTGCATCTAAGTGCATCTAAACACTGTTATCAAGAAAACTTCATCAAGTAACGATGCTCCACTTGTTCCACACCAAATTGCTCATTAAGTATTTACGAAGCTCAGCAAACTTCAAAGGATATGGCCCTTAAATGGAACCGTGGATCCACGAGATGAGCCTCCTAGATACTCTCATTATCTTTCGTACAATCTTCTATTTGCTTTCTTGTGCAGATTATGGAGCTACGGATTTTGCTTTTCTAAAAACCTGTCCACAACGAGCATTATGAGCTGCACACCAGTAAACCAGCGGTTGTTTTTTTTTGTTGTCGCATATGCCTTTAATTTGCCATACACTAGTCCCATCCGGTCTTTCCAGCCTGTTCCCCACGTACGCTGGAGAATCTAGCAAATATCAGCATATCACCACACACCAAACCGCGGCCACGGTTGTGCAGCATCAGCATAATCACTTTTAACGCGATAAACAAATTGGCCATGAGAAAATAAATCAACGCCTACCGGAAATCACTGCGCCCGGGCACACGAGACCCCGGCTCAAAGCGCACCCACTTGCATATATCCCCATGCGTCCACTCGCCAAACGGTTGCTTCATAAAGAAATGGGGTAATCAGGGGGGCCGTCAGCGTTTGTTCCGTTGCAAACGGAGATGATTTAGCGCTTGGTTTGCCGACGTCTGCTCGAAATCGCATCATCACTAACTGTGCCACCTGAGGCTGGGGGCATTTGTATGGCAAACTGTTTCGCTGCATGCGGAAGATCGTAAAATGCATCCTGCAGGAAAGCACACCTCTTGCTGTTTTTCGTTTTTCATTGAGCAATGGATGGAAACCGCTTCCTTCTTTCCCTTCGGAGCACTCACTCCCAGCACTCTTTCTAACGAGTACTTTTCATCGCGGCACCATCAATCGATGTGCAAGACACCGGACGGAAGGAATACTGCCATGAAAACCGATCTGGTCGTTCATGTTCTGATTATGACGCTGACGGTGCACTTCTTTTATGACCACTTTGCAACGAGAAACGAGGAGTCCACATCTTCCAGCAGTGTGGCGCGATGTTGATGATCGTTCCAGTACACCCACCAACAAACCATTTGGATTTTGAACTCATTCCCATCGGGTAAAAAGGGGACTGTAATGATCATTTTGTGTAATCTTGTTTAACACGCTTCTCTGCAATGATTGACAATCAACCACTACTGTTAGTTCAATGAAAAAAAAAAGAAAAAATATTATGTTCCAAAGAACATCAAACACGTAAGTACGAAGATGCCTTTTGTATGTTGATATAATTTTCTCCACATGAATATGTGACCATGTCCAATGTTTATGTCGCTCGGAATACGGTAACATTTCAACGTCAGCATTACCATATGTTCTTCTATGTTTTAAGTTTTTGTTTCTTTAAAATTGCAAATTTGCTGCACCATCTCCAGATGAGCATTCGCATTGTGGCATGATGGAAATCGAGTATGACATCGTGTTTGCATACGGCCCACGACTTTTGTATCCCAAATCCGGAAACTTCGCTTCATTCGCCTGCGTCCAGCAGCTCTAGTAGATCCCATTCTAATGTCCATCAAACATTGAGGAGACCCGAAAGGAGAGTCCCCAAACGGTGCAAATTGTCCACCTTTCTGAGGGAGTATAGATGGTAAATACATGCTAATGACCTTTGAAGGTTTGCGGATAGGCAAGAATTCTATGGCAGCTTCGCGTCAAAACGCGACCAGACGGTAGCTTAGCGCCTTGTGCTGGATTAACGAACCCGAGTGGACTTTAAGAGTAAACTGCAGCACTGATTCTTGTACGTGAAAACCGGACTTAAGACCCTATTACATCAACCAGTCGTCCGTTTGGTGTGGTTCATGATGAAGAAAAATCTTGCAATGGTAAAGAGAGAAGAGTCTAACAAAAACAGATGCAAATCACGACAATACGTTCCCTAGTACAACTCGTTTGCGTTGTGATGCGTGCCTTCGTATATTTCACGTCAAAATTGGCGCACCAGAGATCCGGGTCTGTTTTAGTGGACGTCCACCTACTGTCCAGACGAGCAAGAAGGAGGACGATAGCAAAATCTCACCATTTTCCGTCGCTCGTGTCTGTGATGCGTCACATTTAAGGCTTAACATGCACATAAAATTAGATTCCGTCAATCACAAAACTACAACGAACCGTTGGAAGATGGCGAGGATTTGACACAGCAATGCGCCATGGAGGACTTCCAATTGCTCCCCAAGTAAACTGATATCCCGGGATCGTGGTCTTGTCGTGGAGCTAATCTCAGGCGACATTTCATCCCAAACACAAACAACTGCCCAGGGATTCTAGTTCCCACGATTAACCGCGATATGTAGCGCCACAACAGAAGCAGGACACTCCTCACAAGAAATATTGTTTTGCACATTGAAACGCAGCTACCACGGGACCCGCGCGACAGTAACGACTTGTATGTTTGCTTTGGCTATATATGACTGTTGAATATTAATTTCCGTCTGTCTGTGCAGATTGAAACATCAGACGTAGGTATGGTCGTGGAACATTCCAGGAAGCACGCGATACAGGATATTACTCTGGTAGATTTTAACCATACAGACACCGCAAACGCACCTCACCAAAGGTACCCAATTTTGCGACGCCAATTAATTGTCTTTCAACCTTCGTAACATCGAATGCAACAAAGTTGCAAAGCACTTTGAAATGCACGGCTATTCGCGATGCAGGTGAAATCGTAAATTTTAATGCATATTTAATCCACTCAACCTGATGCCGGTCGGTTCGTAGTAGGGGAAATGATGGTGTGTCTGATTCTTCATACATCCCAAACCCTCCCCAACAGTGGAGGGTCGCCTACGCCTACAACTTCTGGAAACACGAGTTCTTCGGAATACTAAAATCTCATTCAATTTCTGGATGTCTCTCTCAGCAAACGCTCTAACATACCCGAACCTGACCTAATCTGATACCCATTAGAGGACGCGACGACGACTTTTCGCTTCGACCGTAGAATCCGTGATGGGGTGACGATCGGTGTGCAATAAAAATCGCTTTACGCCGAATGCCATTTACTTAGCACCACACACCGGTCACATCTGCGTGGGAGGGGGCTGACCGGGTCGTAAAAATGGAATCAATAAAATGCATTTTGCAGCAGGATGAAACTGTATGCGTTCGCATTAAGCTTCAGTCGACAAAACACGTCCCACTTTCTGTCACAGCCAAATGTGCCACAGTTTGCATTTCGGACCTTTACCATTCGTTGCAGCGTCAGAGGAATGTAACGAAACCTGCTCGAGCGCACACTAATTCCTTAAACGCCAGACTAAGACAAAGAGCGAAATCCGTTGCACTTGAACCTGGGTGCAGCACAAGTGCAACCACATGCCCTGACAAGTCTTCTATCTTCCCTCTGGCAAACGATAGAACGAAAGCCATTTTCGTCGGATCAGGTCGCACAAAATGTCACATCAAATTCCCATAAACGTCGGAGTCATTTCGCTTCGTACGGGATGGGAGTGAAGCTCGGTTACGGTCGGCGTTAATATGCATTCGGGAAACCGATAGGAAAGTATGGGAGTGTGTTGGTAGGAAAATGGAATTACTCTTCCCCCCGGCGGTTGTGACTGACGAAGAAGCCACCAAGTTGGCAGATACGATGGGAGAATTAATTTAATTCCATTCCGCACCCATGTCGATGTGAAGGAAATTGAAAGAAACAGATAAATACCAGAACGATAGCGTTCGGGATGGTACATACAATTGCAAGAATCAACATTGTAAATTGTTTTATGTATTAAGAGATTGTGCTAAAACACTTAAACGTTTAATGCACATCTTTTTATCGTTTGGAATTTACCCAATTGTTCAATAAAACTATATAAATGATGTGAATTTGCAAAACATGCTCCAAAGGGAATCTTTCTCGTAGTACACCCAATAAATACATCAGCTCGTCGACGTTTCGTCGTTCAATAATTTCCATTTTTCCACCAGTTTTGGTGTGGTAATAATTTTTCCACTTAACACTTCAAGTTCTAGCAAAACAATACCCTAGCGAAAGAGATATCCATTTTCCAACCACTAAAACCCATTTTCGGTCAACGGTGTCAGGCCATGCACTCAGGCCATTGCCACTGAGCCGCAGCTGGGTAAAAAAGGATAATGTCAATTTGTGACAGTTTAACGATTGGTTCCACCACCGCATACTCTGCTCTCTGGGTTCCATTGTATATTATCCACCTAAGGCCACAGTGCACTGTGTGGCACCATAACTACCCATCTTCTATCGCTTCCAAGCAGCTCAGACACACGGCTATGCTTCCCGTCCCATACTCGGCGCTAAACTGTAAATACAAATTGAACATAAATTTAATGGAAAACTGCGTCATAAAACTATAACGCGTCTACCAAACCCGTGTTCCGGGAGCATTCGCCATGCTGCGGCGTGGTGGCGTGAATGTTGTGCGCATCGTTTTGTTGCCGATGCACACCTTACGTTTACATGCGGTCGGATGGGGACGGAAAAAAGCGTTGATGGTTTGGTAAATAAAACTGCACACACTATCACCCACCGGAGGAGTAGTAATTGATTTTTTTTTTCACAAATAAATGTGAACCTAATTGTCCGTTGCAGATTACACATTTGACGTACGTTTTTTGTGCACAACGAGTGATTGTGTTGTGTGTTTGTTAACAAATATTTAACATGTGTGTGAGGGGAGAGATTGCTGTAAACAGCAGTAAAACTTTTATTTATTTTATTAGACCAACCTTGTCTATCGTTCCTACTATCAAATGGCCTTGTAAACTATCATGTAACTTAAATTATCCTGATGAACTCAATAGTCATCAGGAGTTTCAGTGGAGTTTTGAACCCAGGCTGGAAGGGTTGAGATTGGCTCGTCCTTTACCTCCTACCCTAATCTACTTGTCCCAACATAACAGAGCCCCAAGGCAACACATTTTGAATTTAATTCAAAGCTGTTTGCATTTGAAGTATCGAAATACTTTTCCAAGAGCGAAGTGCTGAAAGTAGTTTTTAAACACAAATTTTAAGCTTATCAATCACAACCAAATGTATGCATAGATAGAGTATTGTCTTTTATGTTTCTTTTGTGCAAGAAATAGCACCCAAAAGAAGGATAATAATGACGACAGCTTAAACAAAAAAATCCACTAGCACTAGATGATTCATTGCCAAACACGAAAACTCGCGTATTCCAGACACTCAAACAGCGGTGTTAACAGTTTTTGCTGCTAACGAGCATTTGAAATACAAGAAAACAAACTTACGACGTATGATAGAAAGTACGAGGGAAAAAGTTTTCCCTTCGTTCACTGAAAACATTTGGTGCAAAACGTAAGAAAACTGGAAACGATCGATGATTTCGTTTCATTCTCAGCGTCACAGCAATTCCTGACTGCAAGAGCACGAAGATTATCGTCGCTCCTTGGTTGGTTGTTTTAGGATCTTTCAACCAAACGAGCGTTTGAGTTTCGCACTTGTTCCTTTTTGTTTTGTTTATGTTTTGTTTGCCTGTCAAGAATGATGAAGACAAAGTTCTATGCTGGGTATATTAATCATCCCGCTTGCACAAAAGCAAAAGTGCCAGCTGATGGGGATGAATGTTTCGAAAGCGAGAATAATGTACTTTTTTGTCACTGATTCATTTGCTATCATCAAAAACAAACAGTGAAAAGAATAAGTATTCCAAAGTGCTAGTTACCACAAATATCTTTTGTGAGAGTTGAATAATTTACATTAAGCCGTAAACTTCGCATAATCATTAATTTGTAAATGTGCATGTAAAAGCACTGATGAGCTCTCGTAAAAGACGTTTCCCAATCATTTTTCTCCTGTCGATAAAAAATGCTCCAATAAACTAATTATGGCTTAACTACACCCGGGTTGACGGAGAACAAATTCACCTCATCCGCAGCGTCAGATGTAATGAATTATATCCCTCACCATACAAGGCACAAGATGGACACCGATGGACAAACCTTGGTTCACAAATGATACTTCCTTCGCCACTCAGTCCACTGTCTCGCCCACTCAACCATCATACGATCTTACGTTGTAAACGAAACGAGATCGATCGCCCGACTGTTGTGCTAATTTATTTAATTTCATCTCGCATACCGGGACCAAGGATCGGGAAATGTGCGTTTCACTTTCTTTTGCTTGATCGGTGCGAAATAGATAGGGCGTACAAGGGTGATTAAAATTTGATGGGTTGATGTGCAATTGCGGTACGATCGATTCGTACCTTAGGAAAGCATCCAACCAATCTCGTTCCGATCAAACTAATAAAGGCACACCGAGGGGTTTTGAATCGCCATACAAGGGATGGGTGGTGACATAAATTTGCTTATTATTTATAGTCCATAAATCCACCGATCACGAACGATTCTTTCATTCGCATTACCAGCAATAACAATCCATCTGTCCGTCTGGTCCCCAAAGCTCATGGGCAATGTCCCATCGAGCCGCAAACGCGGTTACAAAGCTGATGCACTTCAAAGCGATGCAACTTGCATTCAATCTCTCAAGAATCGAGAAAAAAGAAATAAAAAATCACAGTGTCCCAATGGATGAAATACATTTTCTTATTCGTGTTTTTTTCTCTCTCTCTTTGCTTCAGTGCCACCAGATTTCAAAGACCTCGCGCTCGATCCACATCTCGTAGGGCCGCGATTCCGTACAAAGGCCCACCACACCAACGCGGACTTGCAGTAGAAAAGACAACCGGACATGACACGGCACGTTTCCGTACCGACCTCAACTCCCCCAACCCTAAGTCAACCCCCTGGTAGTCACGGCATTTTGCTCTGTCCTGGATGCCACCCAAGCAATGGGCGGTGCATTTTACCACCTCCCGGTCTTCCGATATTCTTTGCTTGCAGCCTTCAGCAAAGTTAAACTCGACGAAGAGCGTCGCCTGTGCAATGAACCGTAAAGAGATGTCCACTATTAGATGGAGCACGGTGGTTTGCACCATTTCGGTCAAAGTACGGTGTGACAACACGAACGAGGACGGGGCGTGTATGTTTATGTTATTTAACTTTATTCCCCTTCTTGGTTTGCTGTTTTTTTTTCTTCCATTCTATTGTTTCTAATTGTCTATAAATATTGACCAACGGTACCGTTGCAACATCAGCAAGTAGTCTGACCTCGCACGCAATGATTTTTGCTTCGTGTTTTGCAATAGATTATGTAGAAGAGCAGATTTCTTCCATATTTTAACAACAGTTCGAATAGGGTTAATAAGTTATAAGAGTAAAAAGTAACGAAAATAATTAAATTAACTAAACAAGAAATTCGTTTAACATAAATTGGGTGCGCTTCTTTAAAAGGGCACCATCTCCTTTTCCGAATTTGTTTTGCTTTTAAACGAAGCATTTTTAGTTCCTATCTTTAGGCATATCTCTTCCGAAAAATTTCACCAACAGTTTGTGTGTTTTCTTTTGTCTCATTTTCAATTCAATCCATCCCCTCTGTACATGATTTCTACCCCATCAAACTGTCTGGTGTCTGTCTCATTGAAAGAAAGAAAAAAAAAGATCAACCCGCAGGTCATATTCTCATCTTTTAACCTTATGTCTTCCACCCTTTTTTGTCTCTTCTCTCAATATGGATTTATTTGCTTGGATTCCTTCTACGTTTTATATCGTTTTTTTTTAAATCCACCATCAAACTTCTCCAGCTCATCCGAAATTTCACGTCCCTAAAAAAACCGGTCTTTTCAGCACCTTTTGTCGGGGTCCCCCCTTGGGTTGACTCAACCGACCGCTGAAAATATTTGTGCAACATTGTCAGCCGCGAGGAGCAGAAGAACGAAAGCTGCCAGTCAAGGATAACTGATTCGTTCCAACGCATTCGTGCCAAAAAACTAAAACCAGGCAGCAAACGTTTGGGGGAAAAAAAGGATGGAAAGTCTTAAACATATTCTTGTGCGATATTCGCGGACAGGTTTCGCGCATGGGATTTTTTCGGTAATTATGGTTTTGTAATGTAAATAGGAATGATTTCATTTTTAACCATTTTTAGTACGAAATATAGGGTTGTGGATGTTGGAATCATGAACGTGTAAGGGGATTAACAAAATCTTTAAGGTGGGATTATGACATTTACGCAGTTGAGTCTATATTTTACAGACAGAAGGTTAACCAACAAAACATTGAATAGTTGTAATGATTTTTTGCACGATAGTTACAACATCTCCTTTACTAAGATAACTGCTATTATCTTACATACATGGAGCCTCTTCAGAACCTTGAAGAGTTACAGTCCACAAGCACGAACCATTTACTCGTCACACCGTTGATCAAACTGGTAAAAAAAACTATCTCCACCTCGAAGGATTTAAAGAATCCGTTGTCTTTCAATCCGTACGCCTTACTTTGCATTACGACAAACTGTCCGTTTCAAAAGGGTGTTTCTTCCTTTCCACATTCAAATGTCCATTGCTTGATGGAGAGTGTTTCCCGTTCTCTTTGCCGAGTGTGCGGCACACGTTTCGCATCTTACCCAATAATTACCGGCTATAAATTTATTCGCCTTCGGAGAGAAAATGATATGACTCAACACACGCTGAACGCACTTGGACGGCAGCCAGCAAGCTATTGGCGCGAAAGAAAACTGACTATCCATTTTCCCTGGGTTAGAATTTGTATGCACAGTTTCCTTTCTTCAAATGTT